>NC_052110.1:1702037-1736537 GCF_012273895.1 Zerene cesonia
TACTAACATAGTTTTTAAGAATTAATTGTTACTAACAAAATGAGTCTGAGTTACTCGAAATTAAATAAAAATAATAATATGACATGCTCATCCTCATCAGCCCATACATGTTCCCACTACTGGGACACAGGGCTCCTGTGAGGGTTCAGGCCATAATCCACCACGCTGGCCAAGTGCGGGTTTGGTAGTCACATGTCGTCGAACTTTTAATTCATTGACATGCCGGTTTCCTCACTATGTTTTCTTTCACCGATTTAAGCAGTGTTGATGTTATCTACATGTGCAGATAAATTGAAAAATCAATTTATTTCCTGCACGCTCGCCCGGTCTAGAACCCCTACTTATCGATTTTGAAGTGCGAGGTTCCCACCACTGAGCCACCATTGCATTATATTTGAATTTCTTTTTCTTACAACTTGTTCAGATTTATTTAATACAATACCTCTTTTACGTTCTCGAAAAAAAAGTAAAAAAATTTCTAAATTTTTAAATTCAAATTTCACACCGTCACCTAATGTAATTTACTCTAGACATTGAAATAACCTGGTATATTTATCCAATAAGATATAAGATTAATTTAACCGTATACAATAACATACAAAATGGTCCATAAATCGTAAATTAAGTCCACATTTCAACCGCGTAACCCTTGAGAGCGTGTCGAAATCAACGCTGTTTTATTGTACGGAAAATGGTCAAAAAGACCGACGGAGACTCTTGCATGAATTGAAGTAGCAAGCAGCATCGAGGGCTTAAGTTATAAGAACTTTTTAGAAACACACATTCAGTTTCTTTTGTATATTAAAATTGTTAAGCTACTCATTAATCTAGGTACCAAATAAAAGTTAATAATTCTTAAAAAATAAGTTTAGATTCTTGTATTGATAATTAAATTATTGTTATAATATGTTATACTATAAATGAATCCGAATTTAACACAGTATAGCGTAATAATTGTCCAAGATTAAAAAATCTTTGTTAAGTTTAAACATGCAATAGATACATAAATTTTGTGTTTTTTGGTATACTTAATTTATTTAAAAAATGTTTTTTCTTGTATATAAAAAATCATTTATAATTTCAGAAAATACTTATTTCATGCAATTCCTGTAAATATGGAATAATATGATTTGTAACTCAACCGCTATTTGCTTGTTACTTAAACAATAATATATTTATAAGAAATCAGTTCAAAGGAAACACAAAAGCGGTAAAAATATCAACGTCCTCCACAGAACCCTTGACCAGTTCCTGACGGTAAATTTAGCATTTTTCCATTACCGGGGGTCGAAAAGACCCCTTCCGTTTGTCCATTCAGTGTTGTTCGTACTCTTATTATGGAAAATAGAAGGCGTTTTACCCTTTGGTCGTTTTATTATTTATTGTGAATGCGTGTAATATCAATAAATCGCCCTTTAAGCTCCATTAGCTTTGATTTTCTTGAGAAATATACGCAATTTTGGTAAATTATGTTCTCGTGTAAAAAACCAAAATCTAGTAGTTGTTTTCTCTTAATTCTTTCCTGAATTTATTCATACATTTGATAGTGCTGATACATTATTAATACTCGAAGTTAATTTGATGAATAGATATTAATCTAATTAATAATTAGTACCTAATTGAGAATCTGGAACTATTTGTTAACGTCGGATAAAATTTATATGAAATAGAAACACTAATGTATTAATATTAGGTACTTATTATCTGAAAAAGAGCACTTATAACTAGAAAACATTTTCCGGGCAGTATATTTTCACTGATACATTTACTCTTGACCTATATTATTAACATACAAAAGAATCCAGGTGTAGTATACTTAGGTGTGTTCCATATTTTTAAGTGAAATACAGTTAATTAGCCTCAATAAAATTGGGTCAACTAGGAAATGTCAAGGGATTTCAGCTTGGAAATTAAAATCTTAGTGTTATTCAAATAAAATTATGGCGGAAATAAAACCACTGCAAAGCGACGGCATTGTATATTGAGAAATGGCTCGTTACCGCAGTGAACGGGTTGTTTTATAATTCAGGGTATATGCTACATAACCTTAACTATAATTTATGTATCCTGATTAATTAATTGATTAATTTCTAGTTCTGTCTTCAATAAGATTCTAAGATACTTTGTGTGAAATTCAGTACAGAGATATTTTGATACCTGAAATGTACATAGCATAGTTTTTATGCTCGAAATCCCACTATAACGAAAACTGCAAGAGCGAAGCCGCGTGCGGAAAGCTAGTAAAAAAATTATAAGGAGAAATATGAAATGACACATTATGTTATTATGTGCTAATAAAAAATATGAAAATTACATGCATTTACGGAGAAAATTTCAAAGTTCCTGGATACATTAATCATCTCAGTGGCATGCTTTAAAATATGAGATGGTAATTAATATGTTCCCGTCGTCTCCGGTCCCAAAGTTCGCTTCTCATTAAGACGACATTAAACATCCACGAGCATATTGTAAGAGAAAAACCCGCAATATTATGAAAGACTATGATGATTAGTATGCATAATAAATTGAAGGCTGCTTCCATGATAAGTTTGTATCGAACTGTTCAGCACATTAAAGGTAGGAAAAATAGGTATCCAAATAGCCTATTCGTCGAATTCGTCAAACTCTCCGTAAACTTAGAGAAGCATATTAATTTTTCTGCATTTTATTTAAGCACAGTAATAATAGCTCTATGATACAAAACCACTATTTAATTTATAGTTTACTATACACATACAAACTCACACAATATCTACTAACAAACAAGGCCCTAAACAGTACTTCGTTATGTAAATCCCAAACAATATCGCACAAAACCCAATCGTAATGAGAAACCTGCAAATACCGGTCCCATTTGCCTACCCTTAATCTGCCTGCATTTTACGCGACCAAAGGCAATATCTGTCAATGTCCTTATCAATAAATTGTGGATGTTTAAAGCGAATGACGTCGTTTGACGATTTGAGTCGGGCGCGTAATCCCTGGTCTATTGGGCCCCATCTGCATTGCAAGGGTTAAGTCGGGACAAATAGACCATTTGCAAATAATAAGACGCAATGAAAGAATACATTATTGGAGGGTTAGGAACGTCTGGTGGAAATGGAGTTGTAGTACGTGGAGGAAGATAAAGTTTGCTAGATAATTTGTTTATTGCGTTAATGTCAATACATTTAAATACTTTAATATGAAATTTTTGAGTTCAATTAATTTAATATTATTAATTTAATGTGTTCAAACTACTATCGCTTTAGTATATACTAGCTTGTTTTAAATATTTTATCAATTACGTCAACAATTGTAAGCATTGGCTCTGAAGTATTATAATTTTAGTTATGGTAAAGATTCGAATTATAATACGAAATTTTGCATTTTGTAATATATGTCAGAAATTTCCCTATCTTTAAGAAGCTAATTAATATTCTTATCAACATATATAGTTAACGCTAGTTCGAATTTCAAACTCGGCCAGCTGTAAATAACATGTCAGGATATAGCCCGCCATTGCTCCCCGGAAATGCCGCCATAACGGAAGCAACCGGAAGTCAATGCAATAATTATTAATTGCTTAAGATTCGCGCCTTAAGACATCGCACAGCGGGCGGCCTCAGTGATTAAATTTATATACAGAATTTATATTATATTTAGTGTTCTACAAAGAAATATAAACATTTGAATTAAAAGGATAATGTTTGTTACATAGATTCTTAAAAATAAAGTTTAAAATAGGATTCTTCGTATTTAATGTTCATTTTGTTTTTTAATTATTAAAATTTAAATAGGACTGTGACCATATGATTTAAATATTATGAACCCAAATAAATGCAGTCAACGTCTAACGGAGTTAGTTAAGGAAAGGTAAATGCTATAAAAATTTATAAGGAATGCTTTGTTCGCGAACTCTCAAATGAATACAATTGATATATTACTCGGAAGATATAAAGGTAGTGTCGTGTGTCGTAACACATCATTAATCTCAGATCTATGTGACATTTAATTACCTAAAACACCATATATTTGGGCATTCTTCCGTCCCTTAGTATGGGAGATGGCCCGATCGTGCAAAACTAACTCCAATATTTGCTTAGCGAAATTATACTTTAACTTGTATGGCGTAAGGTTTTGCGAGTTTGCAAAACAGGATTGGTCTTTAATGGTAATTAATATCGTCTTTCTTATTGCTTCACGCCTAAGATTTTATTGTTTCTTGGCCTTATTATTGCGTTTGTGTTGACTTTGTTGCTTTATACCATGTTCTACATTTTGGAAACAGCTAAATGAAATCCACCAAGCATTTCTAATATTCTAGTTCTACGCTAATCTTATATTAATATTATTTCGTTGCACGCATAAAAATATATTTAAATGATCTGTGGATAATGTTGCTAATTGTGCAGTTACACCTGTGTCTAGATTAAGTAGTGTTGTACTGTTTGTTATCACAAATAAAGAGAAATAAAATGTTATACAGTAAAAGTAGATTTGCCCTGATCTTGCATAAACCCATCTCCGCACTCACGTAAGAACTCAACAACTCACGTCAGCGGAAAACTCGCTGCAAAACTGATTTATTTAAAATTCCCGGTATTGTACACACGTTGATAAATACCAGGACATTTCACAGTCTGGCGATCACTTTGCCCGCGATAAAAGCACAATGGATGCACTATTTTAGTACTAATGTTAGGAATTTGTTGATGACATGAAACTTTGCATTTCAGGAAGCACTAAGTTAGTGTGTTTTTGTAGAACAGAGCTTATTTTCGTACATTGTTTCGTTTACTGCTTTTGTATATGTTTACTAGCTACAGCGTGATGAGGTAACATTTATGGGAAACTATATTGAGCCCGTGGCTTGGTTTGCGTTTATTTTTATCTTCTTTATAGCGTTATTGTGATATCATAAGCATAAAGCTTTTTTTTATTTTTCCTGTATAAAGGGTTTTTTTTGAATAGTTAATAATTTTATTTTATAAAAATGATATGCAGCGTGCATATTCATTCCATTCATATTTCGCAAATTAGATCAATTGGCAAATTTTACAATAAATTTAATCAAAATCTGCACATCATTTTACAACGTTAAATTAAATATCTATCTTTAAATGCACTGTGTAGTAAAACGAAACAAAATTAATTTCTAAGCGACATCACAACATGCAATAATAAATAAATAATGAATCCATGTTAGAAGAAATTAAAATTATTTTAAAAAAATCTTGACAATTAAATATATAAGAGAATAGCTATTGGCTTTCCGCTAATTGTACAACAAATTTTAGCCATCTTCATTAGGCAACAGATAAGATAAAACAAAATGGAAAAGTGTGTACAACTCACTATTCATTCCCTTATACACGCAAGCAGCACAATAAAACCCTTTCTACTGGTTACCAATCGTAAATTTATCTCCGAACCTATTAGTTCGATAAAATTCAACTAAAACGATAAATATACTAGACTTTGACGAATCACCGGTTTCCCTCGCAAGGAATACCAATACATATTTAAGTTTGCCGTGAATTTCTAGTTCGAAAATAAAACACAGCTTTACTGCATTGACATAGAGCTGTTTTAGCACTGGTAGGTTTTTAGAACTCGTTGTAAAAGTGGTGAAATTTTTGTATCTGTGTCACTTGGGAGCGTTTTGTCCGAACTAAACTTATTTACTGGCGCCCATTGAATAAAACATTAGGCAAAGAAATATGTACATGAATTGAGATGGTTGTTTCGCGTTATAAATGATGTTATAGACTATTAGTAACGGCAGATTGGTTTTTTATCATTTCCATAAAGAAGAATTTATGGGAATTAATATTTATTAATCACATTAGCGTCAGTTAAGAGATTTGTTTTCTGAAATTCCGATTAGTCTTTTGGCGAATTATACATTTATAAATGTGCTTCTTGCAAGCCTGGCCTGCAATTTTATAAAAAATTGCTTATTTCCTTCCAGATCAGAAAATGACCTTTTATACGAATAACCAAACCAATGTTTCCATATACTATTTTCCCATCTTACGTACGAATTCTAGAAGGTTCCTTCGCATAACAGATCAAAGGTATTCTTAAGCAAGCGTAGTGCAACTGTAAGACACAAGAGCTAATTCTATTACCCAATACGAGTAGGCGGTACAAGGGTGTTCAGTTAGCATACATTACGTCTGTTAGCTCAACACTAATCCAATAATTCAAGTCTACTTGTTTTGAAATACAACATATTACATACAAAATAGCATAGCAATTTATCATTGAGTAGTGGTGTTGTGTTAATAGAATTTTTGCCCAATAATGTACGTTTTCTCATACATAGCAGTAATTATAGTTTTGCGAAGATTTTTTCAGTTTGTTCTTTATATACTTTGCACGCCGTGAATGGATACCGTTACGCTGAACAAAGGAAAAAAGGGTTAATTTTTTTTACATTAAATTACTGGTCTAAAATACATATCATTGTTAATATAAACTGCAAGTCCAAAAACTGGAAAATGTGATGTGTTTAATTTTTATGTGTACGAGGAAGGTTGTCCAAAACTAGGAAAAATAGACACATGAAACACACAGAATTGATTATTTAGAATAAAGATATACAAAATATGGACCACTTAATATTATAACATAACAATATTCAAACAAATTCGATCGGAGCGTGAAATTGATTCGCTGTTTGTTTCTATATCCAAAGGCCAAATTGTAATTGAGTGATTTTCTGGTTTATTTTTGTCGTCTGTGACAGCGACGGCCTGAGGCGGTATTTGTTTAGGTTTCATAGAATACACGCGACTTTTTAATTTGTTTTGAGTATTGGGTTTGACAATTTGAAGACCAATTGGTGCAGTCGTAGATATTATACAAATATAGAAAGCATGAGCCAATTAACTTTTCGATATGTTTCTCACGCTGTTAGTTGGCAAAAGTTAAGACTGCCTCGATATCCAATATAAACTAACCTGAAGTTACGTATAGATAAAGATAGTACAGAGCAAACGATTAACTGTATAGAAAATAGTGATCATTCTTTGTTAATATTTATACATATTCGAAGTGGAAATGGGTTTTCTATGATTGAGAGAGAGAGAGATGATTCATGAAGATAAAAACTGAACGTAAGAACGCTATAACTCGACTAGGTTGACTGGACATCAAATTAAAACTGTTAACAAACATCCAGCACAGATTATAGTTAACGAAAAGCCTTTACGATTCCATAAACCGTACCTGATGCGGATCACGTGTAAGCGTTAAAATTTGAACGTTAAACGGTTAGTGGCAATAACGCGGCGTCAGTTAGGGAACTGTGGGTCTCAACTCTAAAGGATACTAGATATCGTATGTAAGAATGTTAATATTTCCATGTAAGCAGCTATTGTCATAATACTATCATCGTTTTATTCATCATAGTCATCGTAAAGTATAATTGTTGAAGTTGAGTTATATACTGTTTGTTAAAATAAAATTCAATGTTGTTTCTAATACTCTGTGTAAACAATTGTTTTGATAATCTTATATCACCATCACTGTTATATTTAAAACGTTAATAATGGATATTTGTATTTTATTCATAAATATTCTGGCATAAAAGGAGTTACACAATTGAATATTTTAGCTTGATGAACATGGTCATAACACCAGCGCACGAGGCACGCTTAAGGACATGGCTTGCGGCATCCAGTTTACAATAAATCTGTTTGGGAAACAGTTTTATGCCCTCTAACGCGATATAACTGTTTAACACGCTTTATACCGCCGTACACATGAATAAGTTTAATCGATGTGATTTTATAGTTGACCGCCTTTTATATTGCAGTTTATGATTGTCATTTGCGTAGTGTTTTTAAATTCACTGATTTATAGTGCCGTTCAGTATAGCAGCTATTTATAAATACCGTATTTTTAGGCTATATGTTGTGGTTGTGAATAACCTGAAAATATGGCGCGGGTTTTACGATGCTACAAGGATACTGACCAAAACCTTCATTTACAATCACTTTTTTAACAATGAATTTATAAATTATTTTCTTGCGATTGATTTTACATTTCAATATTTTTTAAAACAATTAGTAAGACAATATACATAGAGTAATCAAAAATAACAGAAATATTACATTCATTATGATATCAAGCAAAATACCAAGATACTACCATATTATAATACGCCATACATTAGTTATTATTGTAACAACCATTCTTACAAACGACTAACTCGCAGTGGCCAACATATTATGAATTAATAAATTTTAATACATATATTTTCTGTTTACCTAACAAAACATTATACCATATCATTATATACATACATACATATTGCTACGCTTAAAATTCAAAGTAAAACATTCGTGCAAACGCCGCGTCACCGTACATGATGTCCAAGAAATAAAAATAGCGAAGTTCGTAGAAAAATGCTAAATAGACGTGCACGCGAATCCTATACCTACATTAATCATAAATTTCGCTGCTCCATGCATTTAGAGTTCATCGAATCCGTATTTCGATTTTAGAGACACGCTTTATAGCGAACTGAATATCTTGGCAGTGCGAAGAATGGAGACTGAAAGAAATATAGTTTTAAAGCAAGGAGATGATTGCACTCTCCTGGTATATGTTATGACATAATTATATTTATAAAATTTATGCAACCGGAGTTAATAGAACATGTCTTTTTTATGTCATAGCGGGCAAGTGAGTTAGTGGTTGCCACCGCCCATTAACATTCGCAGAGATAGTGCCTCTGCGAATGCGCTGCCTACTTTAAAGGGACAAGAGAATAGATAAAGATTGACGATTGGAAAGAAGTAATGGACTATGGAAATAGTATATAGTATAGTCTTAGGGTCCCTTTATATTCGGTTTTATGTACTAAGAGCAGAAGAAGATTTTTTATTATAATACAAGATGTGTCCTAAAAAATCATACAATATTAGGTATAATTCTTTAAGACATATCCTGAGCATCGTATCTCCGTGTCAAGGAAATGCACAAGTCTAGTTCCACACTCGGAATGTAACTTACACTAATGTTCTTGGACTTGCTCTCGCTCCAACTTCCAGAATTTAATATTGCTTATGACACGTTTGTTTTGCATACTCCTTAACTGCACGCCTGTCTTCACCTCGTTTATTGCAACTTCCACTAAGTATGTAAATATATTATTTCCGAAGTTTCCGAAGACGGAAATCTTGGCTGAAATAGTGATCTTTATAGGTATGATTGACTATTAAAAAGTCTTTTGTTATACTTCTTTTGGAATGTGGAAAGATACACACTAATAGTGAAGACTATTATAATGTAATTCTCCGCAATTGCCTACATCATCATCAGTCTGTATATGTTCCCACTGCTGGGACACAGGCCTCCTATGAGAGTTCAGGCGATAAACAACCACGCGAGCCAATTGCGGCTTGGCATATGTCACATGTCGTGAAACTTTATCATAATCAGGTACTTTTTAACATTCATGTGATTGATATAAAATATATACTAGTGTGTAATATTTCAGATGTGAAATATTTGAATTGTGCCTAAAGTAAAACTTATTCATTAGTTGCTTCATAAAATCCTTCCTCTAATTATGACAGAAGCAAGCATTTTAATGCCCTTTTCCCCATTGACTTAAAGCGTAAAAATTTAAAACACATTGTTTTGAAATAAATTATAAAACAGTGTTTAACAAAAGCTAATTAAATCAATTCATAATTACATTTAGCTGGTCTATCAAAGAGCACAATATCACCATTTATTGACACAAATCCACGTAAACCACACGAGCAAATATCATGAAATATTTTATCAGTTAATTAATCTCTTTACACAAATCATGTTTACAAACCGCATTCGACATTCAAAAGGCATATTTGTATTGAATAAGCCATACATTCTGCATTTGGTTAGATAGGTAACCAATGTAAAGTGATCCCTGGGTGTTTTGAATTTCAACTCTAAGCTGTTGAATTTAAGAGCTATTTCACTCGATGTAAGTAACAATTAGTTCCCTTTGATGTATCAGCGTACCTTTGACACAAAGTTCGATGAATATTATCAGAGACTGAAGACTGGTTATTACGATAAGGTTAAATATTCTAAAGCTCTTGCCTTTAATAGATGCATTTTTGTTTTCAAGTTTGTATTGAAATCAAGCAGTTTTATGTCTTTGATTTTTATTACAATAAGAGATGGGAGAGCCTTAATAGTAGGTATTATTTTGTAGCCATTAACGTATAGGAGAAGTACTTACAACAAATACGAATGAGTTTCGAAACGTTTTACATACACATGAAATTGTGGCAAAAAACAATTATAATTTGATTAAAAAATAATTAAACAATTTTATGAATGAAAAACTTTCCAACAGGAGTTTTATACCAATTTGTAAGGTTGTTTTTATTTTCGATAGATTTTTATAGTTTTCTTTGTACATCCACTATTATAATATTTAAATTTTGTAATTAATTCGTATACATTAGCTGCAAACGAGATACGATTAGTTAACCTCAAAACATACGTATTCGCAAACACAGGATCCCAGCCTGAGGCTATAATTGACTAAGTGTATGGTAGCGTGGTGTACAAACGCACTTGTGTTTAAATAACGTTTGGAACGTATTAAATTATCATTCTCTATGAGATACGTTATAAATAGCTAGAGGAAATGTTGTCGAAACCTTTACAAGCAATAATAACATTTTTACAGACAGTTAGCAACATTTGAATAAACTAAACAAGCTCAGATGTAAGCACAAATGATAGATAATGTTATTAAAATAAGCGTTAAATAGCTATCAGCAACTTTATCAGTAACTTTATTTAGTCGTGAAACTGGCCCTTAATCTATGACTGCGATACATTTAAAATGATGATGCCCTTTTTTCATCATTGTTTTAATACAAATACGTGAACGTACTAGTTTTAGTTTCAAGGTTTAGTTCTTAGAAGAAATAAACAAAGAAATTGTCAGATAGAACGCAGCAGGCTGATCAACTTGTCTGTAAAAAAATAGATTACTGGAGCAGATGTGTAAATGCACCCACCCCATACCCAAATCGACACTGGTCCTCACGCCTTAACTTATTAACTTGAATGACTATTCTCTTATTAAACTTCTATTTTAATCTCTATATGTAAAATTCTCGTGTCAGTTAGTTATCATACTCCTCTGAAACGGCTGGAACGATATCATATGCATATCAGGTCTGAGTATCAGATAACATCTATTTTTCATACCCCCAAATGATAAGAGTAATTAAGAATAGTGTTTGCCTAGTCAGCTAGTCCTATCCTAATGATATTATAAATGCGAAAGTTTGTGGGGATGGATGTATGTGAATGTGTGTATGTTTGCTACTCTTTCACTCAAAAACCATTGAACCGATTGCAATGAAATTTGATACGTAGATAGCTGGACAACTGGAATAACGCATAGCCAACTTTTTATCCCAATATTCATACGGGTTACAGACTTACGCGTGTGAAACCGCGGGGCGCAGCTAGTAGTTTATAAATCCTCATATGCAGCTTATATTATGCTCAATAAATGCGTCAACAAATTATAAGCTTACTATTAAGCTAGCCATCCTAACACCACATGCATCATAACAAATTCCAGGCTAATCTCGGCTATAATGTTTATTATAACTGAACATTAATCCTTTACGAAATTAGCCTCATAAACTAAAACAATATAATAGTTTATTACGACTTTGGCCTGAGGATAATGCCACCGAATGTGATACTGTATAACGTTACCTATTACGTCTTGAATTTATGTCATATAATTAAATTAATTAAGCCATTATGATTATAAGTATAGTTTGGAAACGAAGACGATAGGAGAATTTCAAGAATTTTATACGAATTTTTGCATTTTTACTAAATTTACATTCATTCTAATTTTATTATTTATAAAATTGAAATAAAACGACTTTAGCATTTATGTATTTCAATTTATTAAAGACGTAACATAATACTAATCAATCGGTCTATATAAAATAAATGGTGAACAATAAAAGAAATGATGAATAGTTTCATTCAAATTAACACTTGATGATGCCAGCATAAATATATAAGCAACTGGACGCTCGCCTCGATATCAAGATTCCTGTTTAATCCTACGAGAGCATCGGGATAAAGAGTATCCTATCACCCAAGTCAGCTCATACCCTATCAATATACCAAATTTCATCAAAATCCGTTCAAGTGATTCAGCGTGATTGACGAACAAACATCCAAACAACATTCACATTTATAATATTAGTGTAGTATAATATTAATATAGCATCAAACATGCTCAAACAACGATATATAAATATAAATCCTATCAAAGAAAATTATTTTCTTTGGTTGAAAAGTTAATATACTACAAATTAAATCTACATACATCAGCAATAAAGCATAGGGATTCCAAATTGCCTCAATACTCATAAAACAGGCTAATATCAGGCAGGCTATAATCAGTAGTTTGTGATACATGCATGAAATTTCAGCTGTCGTTAATACAAAACTAGTTAAGTAATATTTCAAAACAAAAAGGATAAATTATTAGAACACAGAATCAACGAAAGTGTTATGTGCATAGGATTTAGTATTGAAAAGAGAGTATTACAATAACATACGAAATACAACTATTTAAGAACACGAATATTAGATTATTATTTATAGGCACCATCCTCCAAATTGTGTGCAGAGCTGGTCGAACTTCTAGGTAGTCTAGAATAACATGAATCTGCTGACGAATTTGCAAATCTGAAATGTAAAATATTGAGCGACGAATTATTAGGATAAATTATTTCATCACAGAGAAAAATTTGACTAGCGTTTATGAATAAAAACAGAATGGTATTAACAAATGATGTTGGTCCAACTAATTTTTATATTAAACATTGTAAGGTTGGGCAACAGTAGCTACAGGTTGTAACAGCAATAAGGGCTTATAAATCTTATTGCTGGTTAAAATTTACCCCTTGACGAATTTTATAGAAGAAATTCTGAGATTAATAGAGTGCTAAATAAATAAATTATTTATTGTTGTATAAATATAATCTACTATTGAATTCTGTAAATCCTCGCCTGAATTGAAACGGAACATTCGTCTTTTTGAACTAAAATAGTGATACATGGATAGAATACTAACCATTATGAAAAAGCAACTCCGATGCTAAAATTTCCTTCATTTTGTAATACTCGTTTAATAATAATTCGAAAAAAATCGGTCTTAAGAAGATTATTAAGAAATCTGTAATTGAATGCGCTAGTAGCGATATCGAAGTTTTACTAAAGCCCTGAAACAAGAATTTGTACTTTTATATTTAAATATACAAGCAATTGCAAAATATACAGTCACGTTTAAATAAATAATAGTTTAAAAAAACTAAAAAACACGCTTTTTATAGAAAACCGAACTAAAAAATAGAAAATAAATTTAAATGAATTTAAATTAAGGAAATAGTGTTAAACATTTCAATGAATATAAATTAATAATAGTGTGAGTAAAAAAAAAATATTTTATTTTAAAAAAAGCGTGGGGTGCTTCTTAAGATATTATAGAAATCATAATCACTCTACTCATATCTGTCAATAAATATCTATAACCATTGCCACCATGCACCACATGGTTTTCTATAAAAAGCGTGTTTTTTAGTTTTTTTAAACTATTATTTATTTTCTACTTTTTAGTTTGGATTATTTATATTATATTAATTATATTAATTTTAAACTATTGCACTACTCGAACGACGAAAATTTTAATTAATTTTCTTACCTTATCGACTATACTGTAGATGAAAATTATATAAATTAACAAAAATCATATTTTGCAAATTGAAAAATGGAATAATTTTATCAAATTAGTGTATTGTCATCGGTCCTCAATAAATCTACAAAGTTTGAACGAAATCTGGCCGTTTAAAGTGGGTCAAAATCGCGCCCAAAGAAGTCGGTTACAAACAAACATACAAACATACAGGTGAAGCTAATAAAAAGCGTGTAATAATGAGACCCTAATGAAAAATTTAATCGGACGATTTCTGAAAACATAAAATAAACACGTAATAATTACCTTGTTTAAAATTATATCGATGATGCAAAGATGAAAGTCCGCAACAATTTTCGAAAAGCTGTGCAAAGCATCTAGGAATAGCTGAAATAATAATAATTATAATAATATGTTTTATTTATTTTCACCATTTTTATTTACATATATGCATTAAGCCAAGCATAATAAAAATATTAATTCAATACGTCAAGTATAAAATTCAAAAGTATATAAATCACTCACCAATAAATTGAATATATTGCTAATTTTCGAAAAATTATCCAACAGCATTTTATAAATATGCAAAAATCTCTTCAAATGAAGCATATTTTCTTCGGTGGTTACACTTTTATTATTACAGTTTAGACGTAAATACTCCCGTAAGCATGCCATGCGGGACCAATACAATTCAGCCATTATAGCACATGGAAAGGTCAGTAGTTTGTGAATTATTTCCATGGCAACCTCAATCATACTTAGCAAAACCCAACCATGATAGCAAGATGAACATAAAGAATCATAACTCACTAAAATCATTAGCAATGTTGAATAAACAAGCGTTGATATATAAGGATTGAAATGATCACCATTATATTTGAGAATATTGTCAATCGTAACAATACCTGAATGAAATCTCAATACAAATTCGTTTTTGTGTTTCAATGAAAACACCACGTTGAAAACCAATTGGAAAACGAAGATGAAAACATAGATGCTTCGCAACCAAAAACTACTACGAATGATAAAAAGGAACAAACTGATGGAAGTTACAAGGACGAAAGAAACACAATAGAAGGCTACTAGGAGATTTACGCATTTGGTATTGCTAACGGCGTAGTAATAACCACACAGTACCCGAACCAAAAGGATATTTTTCAAAGTGAAATATTTATTCATTGCTCTTAGTTTTATGTCAGTTTTCTTGCTAGTTATTTGTGTACTATACAAAAAACCTTTTCAAGATAATTGTTTAAGTCGTAATGGAGTTCATAGCTATCTATTTAAAGCAATCACCATTATTGAATTGTCCGATAACAATATTACAAACAAAGTAACGTATGTACATAACTATCTATTTAGTTAATTAGAAATCTATATGGGTGATGTTATTGAAAATTAACATCATCAAAAACGGACTATAGAAATATAATTCACAAACTGTTTACTGTTTTTATGGTCTAGAATCGAAATGACAGAATAGCAATGACGAATGTGCCGCTACAGTTAATAAAGCCTATAACGAGGTCAATATTAAAGGGTAAGATCCTCCAGATCGTGAAGTTTGGAGCACGAACCTCGATGTACTCCAATGTTGAGTAAATTTGGTCGCGATACTGCATATCTGTAAGAAAATCAAAAGAACATGAAACCACCCTTAACATAACCCTGTATCGTACCATTGCAATAAATTAGACAGCAAAACGAATAGAATATAACTATTTTAAATAAAATTAAACCACCTTCAAATTGTTAGAACTACTAAATGGACTAAAGGGACCACACGGGACCTGATGAATAAATAGGAATCATGTACAAGGTTAAAAGTTCTAAAGTAACATAGCCAAAATATTTATAACCTCCTTCTTTTTTGACGTCGGCTTATAAAATATTCATATTGTATGTCATGTCGATGTTAGTAAATTGTATTTATCCAGCAGACGTACTCACCATTACTTTTCAAAATCTCCATAGACAAAGTAACTTTTATTTTATCGTATTCGTTTGCAGATAACTCTAAGAATACAGCCGATATAAAAATTAGAATTGCATTTGTCAATGTTGATAATAATAAATTAAAAGAACCTTTGTTAAACCCCTAAAATAATTTAAAATTATTAATTATTTAATAAATAAATAATGAAACGCTTAACTCGAAATGAATGAACAAGTTGCAGAACTTACAAAATTGATCACATGCGTCAAAATCCAATTGATGTCAATGCATAATTTGATAAACATAAATATTACATCGGCTAACATCTGAAAAATACATAAGTTGTCAATAAGAGTGTCAAGTATCGATAAATTGATTTAAATTTCAGTTCTAACTCACCATTATTTTTGGTACTTTTAATACTCTTTCCATATTATCTAATAACATTTTGTAATACTGAAGAGACTTCTTCAGATGAAGTATTTTTCCGTCTACACTCATACTTTCGGTATTGCACATTTTGTAAAGTCCCCGTTGCAGGAGCGACATGCGCACCCAAAACATTTCAAATATAATAGAAGTCGGTAAATGCGATAAGTACTCTGCCATATCTATAGCAGCAATGACGATTGCCGTTTTTATTTGAGCTTCATACATATAAATTATTAAAAAAAACACAATGCTATAAAACATCGCAGTGATTGTCATATATACGGATATGCGAGCTCTTGGAAGGTATGCTGATTTGATAACATTATGAAGAACTACATTTGATGAGGCGAAGCTAGCAACGTGCTTCTGCTTATGCCACAAAGATATGAAAGTATTAAAAATCATTTTCACAAATATTAGTATAACGTAATTGGTAACTACTATATCGGAGGAGATATTGTAATATTCAAAATAAATTATGAGCCCAATCGCAAGTCCAACAAAAAGCATACAGTAGCATCTCAATAGAATATTTATTATATTCGTAGACGAAACACCATAATAATGCCCGAAAATAATACGAAATATGAAAATAAATTTTATAAAATCGTCCAGGATTTGCATTTTATTATTAATTTTCTTAAAAAAATACACTCGATATTTTTTAATCATATTGACTACATTGGAGGCGTTATCGGCACGTGTGTCGTGGTAATGATCAATACTGCTATAAATTCTTGAATTGTACGTACCTATTTTATTATTAAATTGATTATTTTTTTAATATACATTAGCTGTCGAATAATGAAAAATTACTACGTACTATTCACCGGAAGATGATAACATAAAAAGATTAGTGATTTGTATCGTTTCTTCAAGGGTTTGATTACGAAATGATAAAAAGGGAAATTCTGGTCACAGTGCTGGTATAGGCGGCTTAATTGTCGGTATAAAGAGAGAGATTATGGCAATGATACTTTCCGGTGTGGCCTACAGACCGCCAGTCTGACGGAAAGACCTTAATTAATAGGAAGTCATTGAATCATTTGTTTGAGGCTACGTTTTGCCCAGCTAATTATTATTATCATTATAATAGTAGCCATTGACGAAAATCATCATGCTAAACTTTTCTAACAAACAACTTTCTTACTACCTATACTTTTGTACCTTACTACCTATTATACAAAAACATACTAATTTTTGTTATCATTTTTATAAAAGCCACAATAATGGCACAAAACCCAAGCTAACAAGAGCAAACGTATTGATCGTAGAAATCATTCGAAAACTCACGTTAAAAACATATGTTTTTGTTTGACATGTTTGCTAATAAATATATAAATGAAAATTATATAAATGAAACACCTTATAACGATTATCCGGTAACTTTATGACGTATTTTACATGTCTAGTAATTAAATGACATACTAGCAATAACGTATGTAAGCGTACAGTTAATAAAGCCAATAATGAGTTCAATGTTAAATGGAAAGATCCTCCAGATAGTGTAGCTCGGTGGTCGAGCTTCGATGTACTCTAGCGTTGAATAGATCACGCCGCGATATTGCTTATCTGTAACAAACAGAAAAATAATGTAACGCTAGATTTAGTTGCCCAGACGAGACCACGGCTTACAGGTTATATCAACATCCAGCTCTCAATAATATTAATACTTTGACAATACTATTAATAAATTTTCGTGTAATAATACCATACCATTACATCGCAATATCTCCTCAGATAAAGTCACTTTGATTTTGTTAAATTCGTTTTGAGAGAGCTCTACGAAAACCGCTGCTATGAATATCAAAATAGCATCTGTGGATGAGTACACGATGGAGGCCATTAATGCCTTGTCAACGCCCTTAAAAAAACAAAGTTACGTAAACTAATGTTAAAAGTTAAAAATTCGGTAGCGAGTAGCGATTATAAATGAAATTGTAAGGGAACAGCTTGACATTAGCGAGCTTGCCCACGTTGTCCAAGGTATTCCCATGAGATACATGTTTTACAGTAGTAAAAAATTGTCTTTGTCGCTGTAGAACATCTTACCCATCTCCAGGCAAAAAAACCATATAAATTGTTGGCTGTGATGTGAATGATAGACAAACAATCAAACGAAGAGCACTCTTTCACATTTTTGATAACAGAAAGGATAGTAATTTTGACAGATTAGTCATGATTGTATATAAATAACTTACTATATTTATTACGTAACTTATACTCCAATTGATATCGATAGTACATTTCACAAAAATGAAGACAACATCGGCCAGCATCTGAAACAAGCCACGTCGTCAGTCGCAATGTCGTTATATGATAAATCTTAAGCACTTCCAGCTCACCATAGCACGTGTTATATTAATCACATGTTGCATGCTATCCAACAGCATTTTGTAATTTTGAAGAAACCTCTTCAGATTTAGTATTTTTCCGTCTACATTCATGCCCTCAGTATTGCATATTTTGGAAAGCTCCCACTGCAATGCCGATATTCGCGCCCAAAACATTTCGAATATAATAGAAGTCGGCAAATGAGATAAGTATTCAGACATATCCAATGCCGTTATAACGATCACTATATTTGTCGGAAAATATTTGATACCCGATATACAGATGCTTATGATATTAATAGATAAGACAATGGCAAAGATGTAAACAGCGATACGAGTATTTGGGATACGTTCTGATTTGGTTATATTATCGAGAAGTTGGATCGAAGCGGAGAAATTAAGAAAATATTTCTGCTTGTTCCACAATGAAAAGAGAACGTTAAAAAGGCATTTTGATAAGACTAAAATAAAGTAACTGGTAACAAGAAAACTCCAATTAATTACGTAGGTATTTGAACATAACATGTATCCGTATGGTAAAACGACAAATAATATACAGTAGCATCCTAATAGCACGTTAATGCTACTATGCGACGAAAACTCAAAATAATGTGCGAATATTGAACGAAATATGTGAATGGAGTTCATGGAAATATTTCGATCAAGTATGTCGTTCTTTATTTTAAAAAAAAGTTCTTTAATCATTTTTCAAACACAGTATCGAATGAATTGTAGGCCCAACCACGCCCAACTACGAGTGATGGTCAACAGAGTACAGTTAATAATAATACAGTTATTAGTACAATCAGCCTAACTAGTATATACTACCGACTGTGTTTGCTAGAACATTATGAAAATTTATTCTAAACTAGCATTTCGCCCACGGCTTAGTCGTAGGAATAAATAGACTCGCCGGGGTTTCCCCGCATAGTTAATATTATAAATGAGAAAGAAACTCTGTATGTCTATCTGCCTGTCTCCCTTTCACGCTAAACCACTGTAACTGACTCACGGGATCGGGAACAAAGCTGAAGGTGGATAGCTAGTTTATAATATTAAGTAGCGATATAAATAAATGCATAAACTCAGTTTTCAATAATTATTAAAAATCTCAGACCGAAACTATTACCCTTTACGATTTTCGTTTTTTTTGATTTTAAAGTTTTGTCTATGAAACTCAGACGTAGTTACTATAAAATGGGAAAAATCTCCCACAAATATTTATTTGACTGAATGAGAGTTTCTTAAAGGACAATTTTTTTTTTGTATGTATTTTATATATATGTTCAACGTATGGACACACTTACTCATTCACTGTTTATATATATTCATGATTACTTGTATAATAGAGGTAATGAGCATAAATAAGCAGCACTTACATTAACTAAAATATGGAGTTTTTTACTTCCGCCTCCCCAAGGCCACGTAATGCTTGACATGTTTTGACAAGCCTCATTAGTGACACCTTAGTCAATTGTATGAAGCCACTCCTTTAGACCCAATTTTGATTCACTTTAAACAGACATATTTAAGTCACACTTTGTGCGCTTATCAAAGATCGGTTACAATACAATAATTTCATGGATTTATCTTATTATCCTGACAAGGGACGCCAGTATAAAAACTTCCCTTACTATAATCAACTTCATTAGACTCGATTTTGACTGATTACAAATGGACAGATTTCATCCAAACTTTGTACACTTATAAAGGATCGGTAACAACAGCATATTTCATGAGACTGTTTTATTGTCTTTACCCAATTAACTAATAATAAATAATAATAGAGCTTGTGGAAAAAGAAGGCGCTTGAGAACTCTTGCGCCGTTCGAATCACCGCTACACGTAATTAATTTGATAGTGTATTATATTTTTTGATTTTGCAACAAAGAATTTATTTAATTTACACGGTGTAAAGGTTTAAAATAATCATCATGAAATGCTCAAACCCACGTCCTCCATATGTCAGATCTAGAAAAGGGAAAAAACACTTATTTATAATAGGTATTCCTAGATTTAAAAAAAATCTACTTTTTTAATTATATTTATTTATTTCTACATTCTCAAGAAGGTTCTAAGTTCATACCGTGCTTGTCCTACCGTCCTTCGATATGACTTTTTTTGTCTCTTTGTGCTGTGAATGAAAATTTCAATTGAATTTTTCGGCTTCGGCATGCTAAAGAGAAAATGAACCTTTAATTGGAGCTTGAATTGTAGCTTTACACTATAAAAACCCATACATAAAGTGATTTTGATTTTATTAAATTCGCTTCTAGAAAACTGTTCAGTCAAGTGCATATTATCACGTAGTAAACAACTAATGCACTATCTATACTCAAATTATTGAACATACCACACTCTCATTCGCTACAGTGATAAATCTGAAGTACTCTTTTGTTTGATTGCAATGAAATATGGTACGTAGACAGCTGAACAACTGGAATAACATATAGGCAACATTTTATGCTGATAGTCCTACAGGTGAAACCGCAGGGAGCAGCTAGTTCTCTATAATTTAGAAAAAATGTATATTGCCTTATTAAACGTATGTTGTATTGTTACTTTTTGGTGGAACTATATTTTAAACTTGAAGATGATGTTCTGAAATCGGTCGTAGTTTTTGTAATTATGATATTGAACTGAAAACTGAATATCAGTGCAGCTAGTGAATTGAGTGTTTATGACATATTTTATAATTTCATGTTTATTCGTATAAGTAGCGCAACAGCTGGTCACCGACAATGTTTCCTTGGACCTCTGAAAATTTATTCTATATTTAAATAAATGAATGGGAGTTGTTCATACGAAACTCATCTGTTTAATTTTTCGACGTAAACTCATAATAATGCGCGAAGATTAAAGGGAAAATAAGAAAAGCATGAATAGAAACACTATTCACTTCATTATTCATGTTAAAAAAAAACATATTAAAATTTAATATCTTAATGTACGTTACGGGCATTACA
The DNA here is from genome assembly GCF_012273895.1 of Zerene cesonia. NCBI lineage: Eukaryota > Metazoa > Arthropoda > Insecta > Lepidoptera > Pieridae > Zerene > Zerene cesonia. Next base: position 1,723,443 of record NC_052110.1, read on the forward strand.
AACATATTATATGTCGTGTTAGTTAGTGGCTTCACAGCTTTAATAGCCATTGTCTCAACTGTATTTTATATATCTGTTACTAGAAATGAATGTAATTGCTAAAATCGCTTGGAAATGTGCAAAATATATTATCAAATAATAATAAAATTGACGAGAACAGATGTTTATTTGTTCAACAATACTTTGCATTTGAATCGAACATATACAGAAAAAAAATTACAACTTGTTAAGCACGAAGATTCTTCAGAGAGGAGCATGCAAGTAACTCTGTACTTGCTTCTTTAAAATCATACTAAAAATGATAATAATTTCAGAGAACTTATGTGGTTCTTAAACAACAGGAATCCATGAGCTCTCCGAATTACTACATTCAAATAAATAGTTCTACTAAACTTTTTAATGCTATCACAAATTTTATTGTAAAACTGGGAAACGGTAAATATAACTTTGATGTGGACAGAAATTCCAAAGCTGTACTTAGCAAATGCACCGTGATGTTCATTTCTTACATTTGGCATATTTTTTGGTAGAAAATTTGATGTCACGGTTTATAGACTGCTAGAATTTAAATGACAAAATGGCAATAACGTATGTAACAGTACAATTAATAAAGCCAATAATGAGGTTAATGTTTAAGGGAAAGATCCTCCAGATAGTGTAGCTCGGTGGTCGAGCTTCGATGTACTCTAGCGTTGAATAGATCACGCCGCGATATTGCTTATCTGTAACAAAAAAAAAATTTAAAGCTAAGTTGAGTTGCCTAGTCGAGACTGCGATTAACAGTCACCATGCAACCTTCAATAAAATAAATAATTTAAAGGATATTCTGATAATTGACACTACATAATTCCCGTATCGTGATACCTTAAATTAATTATTAAAGAACTACATACCATTGCATTGTAAAATCTCTTCTGATAAAGTAACTTTGATTTTATCAAATTCGTTATTTGAAAACTCAACGAAAATAACTGCAACGAATATCAAAATTGCATCTGTCAATGAAGTTATGAGTAATCCACACGAAAATCTCCCTAAACCCTAAAATTCAATAATGAAAAATACCAATTCAACAATTAGTAAACCGTTGATGATGAATAAATCAATTTTGTGAGGATAACAAAAATATATGTAAACCACTCACTTCACTTATTAAATGGGTGATAGTCAAATTGATGTCCAATGTAAACTTGATAAACATGAATATTATATCGACTAGAATCTGAAAAATATCACGTTCCCAATCACATCGTCCACACAGACAAAAAAAATCAAGTATTATTAGCTCACCAAAATTCTTATGGTATTAATCACACGTTGCATTATATCTAACAACATTTTGTAATTTCGAAGAAATTTCTTCAAACTGATAATCTTTTCATCTGCATGTCTCTCATTGTTGCACATTCTGCAAAGTCCCTGTTGCAGGAGAGACATGCGCACCCAAAACATTTCAAATATAATAGAAATTGGCAAATGAGATAAACATTCTGATATATCAGATACTGTCGTGACGAATGTCATATTCTTTTCTAAATTATACACACCGGATACAACGAAAAATATGGCTTTAACAATGAGTGCAATGATGAGGATATATATGGATATGCGGCCATTTTGAATTCGGTTTGATTTAGTAACATTATCCAGCAGTTTGATCGAGGAGCGGAAATCGAAAAAGTATTTATGCTTGTGCCACAATGATAAGAGGATATTAACAACATATTTAGCAAAGACTAATGTTACATAACTGGAAACAAATAAGCTTGAAAGGATTTTAAAACTATCCGTAAATATTAACAAACTCAATGTAAAAGCAACAAAGATAATACAATAGCATATCATTAACTTGTTAAGAATGTTTGACGAAACCTCATAATAGTGTCCAAAGATTAAACGGACTATAAAAAATGATTTTATTGAAACACCTCGGTTGAAAATCTTGTATTTCATATTTTGTAAGGAATTTTATGAGCACAATATCTATTGTGGCGGACTACCACCGCCACACATCAATTCTTGAATTGTATGTTATAATGATTATTTTTACATCAATAGCACTTATATTAACAATAATAATGAGTTTTCCACTTAATGCTTAGTATACGGGCCATGACAATTTTTTTTTTGGCCGGTTTTTCGTTCTGAAACAGTAGTTATATATGTTCATTATAGCTCTGTGGATATCATGATCTTTAAAAGCATTTTTGTATATGGCTGTCGAGCACGCTTCGGCACAAATTGGGCCAGTTCGCACCGGAGAAGTACCACACCGCCACAGCAGACCGGCGTGAAATAGCATACTGCTGTGTTTCGTTCGGTGATTGTGGGAGCTGCAGGTCCATATCCTTTTTCTTACCCTTCCCGGTCTTTTCCTTTATTCCTCACGTCAATCCTTTCTTAATCTATTTGTAGAGGCGTCAGAGCAGACCTTGCTCTGACTTTCTCCAAATGTTCATGGGCGGTGGCAGCACTTACAAGCAGGCGACCCACCAGCTCCATTGCCGACGATGTATGATTGAGAATGAGGTTACCAATCCTTTGAGTTATGTGGTATTAAACTGTATTCATGTAATTTATGTTACATAATTTTAATGCAAGTGTTGCTAACCTCACGCTAAGTATCGTATCGTTATATGCGTGCGACCACCTCGTTTTCAATGAATGATTAAGCTTGTTTGACCTTCTGAAAACTGATATAAGTATCGTCCCTCGATTTTTGAATTGCTTGAAATAAAAGCTTAAACAGCTTAGGCCTAGGTTTTCAACTGGTTTGTTTTGTGTTTTGCAGCAAATTGTTGCCTAATTAAAATTATTGAATTCAATAATTTATTTTAATGAAAGCGCAAAAAAATTTGAATAACTCAGACAGGTTCACGTAGCATATAGTTGTGTTTTCTACTAATATTATAAATCGAAAGTTTGTAAGGATGTGTCTTTGTTTGTTGCTCTTTCACCCAAAAACCACTGAACCGATTGCAATGAAATTTGGTACGTAGGTAACTGAAAAACTGGAATAACATATAGAAATGAGCTGAAAAACTGAAATACACATAATAATTTTTTATTCCGATATTCTTACGGGATACGGACTTACGCGGGTGAACTTAGTAACATAAATATCTAATGAGGATGTCATAATAGGTAATTAAAAAGTATTTTGTTTATTTCCATTAAAACAAAAAAACTGTAAAAGTTCGATTTAAACATGTTACAAACCGAGCCTTGTATTCTTCAAGCAACTTAGTAATTAAATAGTATTTACAAAGCATTTCAATGCTATAAAACTAAAAATCAAATTATATAGTTTTCTTTTAGTGAATCTTCTGAGCAAACGTAGGTTGTATATAGGTATGTGTGCGTGTGGCCCTATGTATCGATCAATACCTTTTTTCTAATTATTCTTTCATAATACAATAACAAAAATGTGTCTCTCTTTCACTCATAATCATACAAACAAAATAAATAGAAAGGATACCAAAAGTAATACTTTTACTTATATATTCCACATCTAATATGAAAAGGAAAGAACAGCAATGATATACGTAGTAGTACAGTTAATGAAGCCAATAATAAGGTTGATGTTAAAGGGAAAGATCCTCCAGATAGTGTAGCTCGGTGGTCGAACTTCTATATACTCCAGCGTTGAAGAGATCACGTCGTGATATTGCTTATCTGTAAAAAAATAACTCAAACAACATTTATCTTCTTTGCCAATTAAATTCCAAAATACTATAAAAAAAAACATTAAGATTTTTTTTTATTTTTAATTAACGGAAAAAATTAGCGCATCATCAACTTGATTATTTATTTTATACTGATGTAAATAGTATCTAGTCTTCTTGAAAACAATGCTTACCACTTACCATCATATCGTAAGTGCTCAACAGATAAAGTAATTTTGATTTTATCGTATTCCTCCATAGAAAATTCAACAAGTACAGCTGATATGAAAGTAACAGTCAAGTTTATCACTGACGACACTAGCAGGCCCAATGGACGTCTATCCAAACCCTAAAATGAATTAAACCAAATATACACACATTCATACATGAAAAATATATACATAAGTAATTCAAACTCAAATATTTATTTATTCAATCAGATTTCTTCTAGAAGCACTTTTGAGTCACAATAACATAGTTTTATTAACATTTACCACTGGTTCGGAAAGCAGTTTCAATAGAGAAGAGCCGGCTAGAAACTCTGTAGTTCCGTTAAAATCCGTTCAGTGGTTTCAGCGTGAACATCCAAACAAACAAACTTTCACATTTATAATTTTATTTACTAGCTGCGCCCCGTGGTTTCACCCACGTAAGTGCGTATCTCGTAATAATATCGGGATAAAAGTTGCCTATATGTTAGTCCAGTTGTCCAGCTCTCTACGTATCAAATTTCTTTGCAATCGGTTCAGTAGTTTTTGCGTGAAAGAGCAACAAGCGCACACACATCCTTACAAACTTTCGCATTTATGAAATTAGTAGGATTAGTGGGATAGCAGGATTAGTGTCATTCCTCGTAGTTAACTTAAGTCAAAACTTACTGTATTTATAATATGAGCTACACTCCAGTTACCGTCCAAAGTGATTTTAAAAAAAAGAAAAATGACATCGACTAGCATCTGAAAAATAATATCACATTTCAATAACAATGACTAATCACTCATGAATTTCACTAACACGGCTCACCGTTATCCTTGCTTTTTTTAAGACGTTATCAACATTATTTAACAACGTTTTGTAATTTTGAAGAAACTTTTTCAAATTAAGCAATTTTTCGTCTACACTCATAGTCTCAGTATTGCACATTTTATAAAGTCCCCGTTGTAGGAGCGACATCCGCGACCAAAACATTTCAAATATAATAGAAGTCGGTAAATGTGATAAGAATTCAGATGTATTCATTACTGCTATAAGGACCATCGCAATGCCATCGAAATAATATACGTTGAGTACAAATATTAATACGAGATTCAGAAAAATGGAAAATATGGTCAAATATAAGGATATACGAATACTTGGTACGTATTTAAATTTAGTAATATTATCTAATACAGCAATTGATGAGCAGAAATTTACAACATAACCCTGTTTGTGCCACAAAGTAACTAACGTGTTATATAAATATTTCACAAACAACAATATCAAAAAGAAGCTATCATTAATTGAAATAACATTATACGATAAATGTATTATGAGCCCCAAAAATACAACCGGAAACATTAGGCAGTAGCATCTTAATAACAGGTTGATACAATTTTTGGAAGAAAACTCATAATAATGCCCGAAGATTAAAGGGAATATGAGAATAGTATTTATGGATGTATCTCGTACCGTACGTAAACTAACCGTAGTTTGGTTATTCATGTTTTTTAATATGAAAACACAACCGGCACGTGTAGTGTACTGTTATAATCAATGTTCGTTCTTTAAATTTCCGAGTTGTATGTTTATTATAATGATTGCTGGGCCAATCCATGTAAGTAGCAATTACATTAGCTGCCGAATACTCCATAGACTTCCTAGCATGCGCGACACGAGATGTAGCGTCGTAGAAGTTTTTGAAGTCGATTAGATTAAGTTCCTCATCGCCCATTAAAAGGTCGTCAAAAATGTCTTAGCGACTTTCTACAAAGCGTTCATTGAAGAACTTATTGCATGGCAATAATGTCAAACTCATTTGTTTTTAAACTCTACCAAATACACGAATAAGTAAAGTTTTGCTTTGGACAATTTTTAGATTTGTGATTCTAGTTGCTAATTGTGCGTGTCGCGCGTCCTTCAATTAATTATTTATAGTAAAGGAGAGCCAAACTTATCAAAGTCTGATCTTAAAGTAATGAAAATCATTCACCCAAAAAGGAATTTTAAGTTATTATCAAAATAGCAGTGGTGGCTCAGTGGTGAGAACCTCGGACTTCAAAATCAATAAGTCTTAGTCTTAAGGAAATAAATTGATTTTTCAATTTATCTGCACATGTAAATAACATCACCACTGCTTAAAACGGTGAAGGAAAACATCGTGAGGAAACCGGCATGTCCAAGAATCAAAATTTCGACGACATGTGACATCTGCCAACCCGCACTTGGCCAGCGTGGTGGATTATGGCCTGAACCCTCATAGGAGGCCTGTGTCCCAGCAGTGGGAACATATATGGGCTGATGATGATGATGATGATGATGATCAAAATAGCAAACGCATGTTTTATTGACCTATATTTTGTAGTAGGAGGAAATGACTGTCTTAATAATGCTACAAGTTTGAATTGTAAAAGATTATTTCCATGAAATCTCTTGATGGTTTGGGGAGCATGCATCAAGATGGCGATTAAAGTGAGACTAGCTGTGACCCGCGGTTGAAACCGCGTAAGCGTGCTGCGTAACCGTATTCCGTAGGAATATCGGTATAAAAAGTGCCTATGTGTTATTTCAGTTGTCCAGCTATCTACAAAGCAAAATAGTATTATTATTCACCAATAGATGTCAGGAAAAAAAAACACGAATAAAACACGAATATGACATTATTTCAGTTGTCCAGCTATCTACGAAGCAAAATAGTATTATTATTCACCAATAGATGTCAGGAAAAAAAAACACGAATAAAATACGAATATGACATTTTCTAAAAAAAAATTCTAGCTAGATCGATTTATCGCCCCCGAAACCCCCTGTATACTAAATTTCATGAAAATCGTTCTAGCCGATTCCGAGATTCCAATTATATATATATATATACATATATATATATACAAGAATTGCTCGTTTAAAGGTATAAGATGTACGTCGACTATCTGGGCTATATATAATTTAAAACGTACGCAGCGGAATTGCACCTAAAGTTCTTATCTCTGAACGATTTTAATTTGTGTGTACCTACCTGTATTTTATAGAAAGACAATATGCTTCCAAAAATTCCTACATTAGACGTACATTTTAAAAGTAAAGAACTTACTAGCGAAAAATGTTTACAAACTTCCAACTTTATCTACTTCAGTATCGAAATGACAGCATAGCAATGACGTATGTAACAGTACAATTAATAAAGCCAATAATGAGGTTGATGTTAAAGGGAAAGATCCTCCAGATAGTGTAGCTCGGTGGTCGAACTTCTATATACACCAGCGTTGAAGAGATCACATCGCGATAGTACTTATCTGTAAAAAAACATATAAACAAATATTATATATTGCAATCGACACTCCGTATGTGACTGTTATGATTTGAAATGGTACCGGTTTATCTAGGCACAGCTTTTTTCTTCCTTTCGGATAACAAATGGTGTATATGCGTCAGTGAGCGCTGTTACAAGCCTTGTAAGGTTTAAAATATAGTGCATAAATAAATAAATAATAATGCATTTGTTAAACTTGTTACGCTGAACTGTTCAAAAAACAGTTTAAAAGTTATTGTAGATTCCTTGAATTATATTTAATTATTACAAATACGCTGATGTTGATTGATGATAAAATTCTGTTTTGCTGGTGAACCAGCTCCCAACTTTTATTAAAGTAACAAAATCAAAATGTAAAACCTGTATATAACACTAGTTGCGCCCCGCGTAACTCTCGCTCACTCGCGTAAGTCCGTATCCCGTAGGAATATCGGGATAAAAAGTTGCCTATACGTTATTCCAGTTGTCCAGCTATCTACGTACCAAATTTCATTGCAATCGGTTCAGTAGTCTATGCGTGAAAGAGCAACAAACCCACACACATAATTATAAACTTTCGGATTCCAACACCCAACGCGATAGATGGATATGACCTTTGTTAATGGCTCAGTATAGCGATACAGCCAATGTTCAGTATACGTGGGAGAAACAGGACTAAAATTTTAGGCAATCAGACTATTAACCTAACCTTACTTAACCTAAAGAGCTAAGTAAATTTAGGTTGCGACATTCTTCGAAATAAATTACTATGATTGTGATATCGTAATAGTTAAAATGTATGTGGATCAAAAAATGCTTACCATTACATTGTAACATCTCCCCGGATAAAACGACTTTGATTTTGTCATATTCGTTTGTAGTAAGCTCCAAAAATACAGCAGACATGAATATTAAAATTGAATCTATTAATGAGCTCATTATCAAACTTAATGATTGTCCGTTAAAGCCCTAAAATAAAAGTCAGTTTTTCAAACTACTAAATATAATTTTAACGAAATGAAGATTAAACCTACGCCATTTTAGTTTTGGTACTAAAAAGAAGTCTGAAATTTTGATTTAGTCATTACATTTAGCAAGTATTGAATATATAAAAATCCAGTGTCATGATGTATGTTCCAAAAAACTATTCACCAACTCAACCGATTTTTATGAAATTTTACATTTTATGTGTAATTTGGTCCAACTTAAGATATAGAATAGTTTATTTCGATTAATTATCCCAATAATTTATAATATTAATATTTGTAATTATTACTCAGCGACAGCAACGCGTGGTTGGGTATGCTAGTAACACATACAATACATCAATCATCACTAGTCATGTAAATATGGAAATAACTTACTTCGTTTATTATTGCACCTACTCCCCAATTAATGTCCAATACAAATTTGAAAAAAATGAAGATAACATCAATGAGCATCTGAAAGATATAAATGGTTCCAGTCTCAATATATCGATCGAACCATAACTTATAAATAGCTGTTTCGATTCATGCATAGCTTACCAATATCCTTGTTATTTTTAATACGCTATCCATATTATCTAACAACATTTTGTAACTATGAAGAAACTTCTTCAGATGAAGTATTTTTCCGTCTACACTCATGCTCTCAGTGTGGCACATATTGTAAACACCCCGTTGCAAGAGCAACATTCGCGCCCAAAACAATTCAAATATAATAGTATTCGGTAAATGTGATAAGTATTCAGATATATCTAAAGCCAATGCTGCGACCATAAGCCCTGCGGTGATATCTAACGAATCGATTCGACATAATATGTAAAGAGCATATAAAAATATTATACAAATATTTGCAGATATAGATATACTAGCATTAGATGAAAACGTTGATTTAGCAATATTATTAAAAACTACAATAGAAGAGGAGAAGTTGACGATATGTTTCTGTTTGTACCACAAACCTAAAATTATATTCACGGCATGTTTCATAATCACTACTGCAGCATAACCGGAAATTACTGCACTTGAGAATAAAAGATAAATATTTGAAAATATGAGTATTACACTTAATAAAAATATTATTAGAAATACACAGTAACATCTGGATAAAATATTAATGCCAGTTATGGACGAAAATTCATAATAATGGGCGAATATCAAACGAAAAATAAGAATTGATTTTATAGACATTGAAAATATCGTAAGTTTTTTTAAATTCTAAATTTCGTAACTGTTCTTGCTTTCACTTATAAAACCAAACGTCTACTACAAAACAATTGCGATCAATACTCGCTCCAACCTATTTTAATTTTGTGTTATTGACGGCATTCATTTATAATGGAATGTAATTTAATTCAGTAACAATTACTTTAGCTTTTTGATCAAATTGAATCTCAACTTTGAACGACGCTATTAAAAATACAGATTATTAAACTATGTATTTTATCTTTTTCCACCAGCATACAAATCTGCCTTCGAATGTTAATTCTACGATAGTCTATTTTTCTTCATGTCGATCTGCGTGCCCTTATATAACCTAGTAGTGAAATATAGCTTTAGCTTAGGCTACTGGTCTAGAACAAAGGAATTTTCGTACTAAAAAATACCTTAAAGGAAATAAGGGACATCGGGCTGTAGTTTTGCAGTACGAATTAACTTATTATTTGTTTATAGAATTTTATTAATATATTACTATCACCTATCTCACAATATACTTATAATGTCATATAAGACTACCTTCACATTTGGACGATTTTAGCAGCGCGACTGCTACGCCACAGCCGCTCAAGTTTTTCTTTTTTTTTATTAATGACAGGGAAGCGCTTGACCACGATCACGCCTAATGGTAAGCTGAGATGTGGTCTAAGATGGAGCGAGCTTCCCTAGAAGGTACCTGTTCACTCTTCTCTTGAAAACCTTCAGATTGTACTCGTTGGGGAATACTTGTTGGGGGACTCAGGAAGCATGTTCCAATCCCTTGCGGTTCGAATGAAGAATGTGGAATCGAACCGCAAAAAAATTAAAACTTTTAAGTTTCACGCTCCCCATGTGTGCGCTCAGTCAGCAGTGGCAGGCACACGAAAATATTATAGAACAATAATAAATAATAGTTAAAAAATGCGCGAGTTCGATACCGAACTATTCATTCTAGAACATTCCATAGGAATCCACATTGAAATGAAAGGCGCCGGTCTAAATAGTAGTGCGACAGCCGCGCTGGTAACGCACGCATTTCTTATAATACGATAAGATATACTTCTGCCACGTGTCTGTCGCGCTGCTTACGTCATAATATGTAGGCGGTCTAAAACTTAAACGATAACAGAGCAATTATGTAAGTAAGAGACCATTTTGAAAAACCTATAACCAGTTTAATGTTCATGGGAAAAATTCGCCAAAGTGTATAGATTGGCGGGCGCTGATCAATAAACTCTAATGTAGCATAGATAAATTCTCGATGAACTTTATCTGTAAGAAAAAGAAGAAAAATTAAAAAAATGGATTAATCAACGTCGTAGTGTTTCAAGATTTTTAAAGGCAAGGAACGATCAAGTCAACTTGAATATTAAAGGAATTACAATTTGAAAATTCTTAAGTTATAGTTAAAGCAGTCGCATATTATATTATTCAAGATATATTCTACTCTACTCCTAAAATCTTCTGCAAAACATTTCCATATATGGAGCGAATTGACAAATGCTTTGTTATTTAATTAATTGGATAGTCCCTTTAAACGCACTGAAATGAATCACGCACACAAACTAATACACACTGAACAAATAAACTGTTTTAACACACACATGCGTACATCGCTCAGAAATAGAAAAACGCGATTTACTAATAGTCTAATGATTGTACTTATATGGTCATTTTTCAATCTAATACCATTAATTTTGCAATTACCAGTACACTGTAAGAGCTCCTTAGACAAAGTTGCCTTTATTTTGTCAAATTCATTAATAACTAGTTCCAAGAATACAGCTGATAAAAAAATAAGACTCGTGTCTGCTAATGAATGAATCATTAAATCCAAGGATAATCTGTCGATCCCCTAAAATGGAATGAAATAATTTCCTGTATATTGTTTACCTTATTGCTAGCGAATCCAAAAGTTTAAGATTCATATAATAAATAATTGGCTCATAAATTTCACTTACGCCGTGGATAGCGGTTGATATGCTCCAAGTAAGATCAAAGTTTATTTTGATGAAAACATATACAACATCAACAAGCATCTGTAAGATTTGAAAAAGTGAATTTATATCATAACAATCTTTCATCAATATCAGCCCAGATAGATAAATTGGAAAATCAGTTTATTTCTTGCAGAGTCGTACGGTCTTCAACCCTGGCTTTTTGCTTTTAAGTCCGAGATCTTACCCACTGAGCCACCGTGATGGTGATGGTGCTAGCTAGCTCTTTATCTATACTCACCAATATTTTAACAACACTTATAGATTCTTGAGTTATATCTAACAATATTTTGTACGTATGTAAAAATTTCTTCAAGTGATGCACTCTTTTATCAATATCCAACTCTTCGAGACTGAGCGAGTCAGTAATAAACGACTGAAGAGATGACATACGACGCCAGAGGATTTCGAAATAGATGGAAGCAGGTAAATGCGAGAGAATCTCAGTTATTTCTACAAGTGTTACGACGATACTGATAACATTTCCTTCAGAAGAGGTTATGATGGAATGCAAAGAATGATGGATGAATATCAAAAGATAAAACAAAATTGAAATATACCCACAAAAAAAAGATACATCGGATTTCATAATATTGTCTATTACCCGAATGGAAGAAAGAAACTGGAACATAAATGCCTGCTTATGCCAGAGCGCCATCACTAGATGGAAAACTAATTTTGTAATAATCAGATATACATAGCAATCATCAAAACCATCGAAAGAGTTAATTTTAATGACGAATTTTAAAAAGTATACATTAAAAATCATGTATGATACACAATAACACTTGCATATCACATTTATGATGTTGTTTGAGCTAAACTCGAAATAAAAGCCGAAAATAAATCTAAAACATAGGGCAGTTTTTAAAGAAAATGTGTTTTTAAACAGTTTTTTAAACATATCGACTTATTTAAACTTGGAACGACCGACGTGTACTGCAGTGATCAATACTCGTAATTCCTTCAATTGTATTTTTATTATTAAAACAATGATAACAATAAGCCATCGGTAATATACATAAGTACTAATTACATTAGACGTCAGCTATCGACTGATATTTTGAATTCTATACATTTCGAAAATTACGTCCGATATTGGCGATCACGTATACAAGTGTACTATATTATATTTAAAAATAAAAAAAGGTGTGTGTGATTCACATACGATAGAAGTGAAACTTCAATAAATTGACAAAAGAATGGGGTGAATATATATAAAATATAAAATAGTATGTATATTTCTGTCTCATTCTTAGCCGGCTTAATTCTACACATTTTTGTATTTGTGTCTCTTACCTGTCGTTTTTTCCGTTGCATCAGGTTTGAAATCACAACGATTCTAAAGAAGTTTCACTTCAAAAATATTTATTCAAAACACTTGTATTGTAAAATTCTCATACACAAAATAAATTGTTAAAGATGCACCGTAACCTATCTTAACTATTATTTTCATTATTCTAAAGTGGAATAACGTATGACATAAATCATGTAAATATATCATGTTAAATTGGAAACTACGTACGGTACTCAGACCCTAATCAAACTGGTGTAAAATCTGAAAAATTCATGAGAATACTGATGGTGAATATGCCATTGACACCGCGACACACAGTCGTGTAAAATGAAGAACATAAAATGGAAATATCTTCACACACGGGTAACTTCTTTAAATATTTTTAAATAAAATAATAGTATTTGTTCTAAGTTGTTCAAATACATACTCACGTGGTCTTTTCGAAGTGATACTTTTTCGCTCTGGATACGTA
>NC_052110.1:1736869-1758340 GCF_012273895.1 Zerene cesonia
TGCTTTTCTATGCAAATTGCTACGACTACAATGCCAGTAAGGCGCTTGATTTTTTTCTTTATCACCACAAAACACACATCGTTTCACAAATTATTTATAAAAACGTGAACGTTCGGTTCTCTGTCGGTTTTTATACATGCATGACTAAATTCCTCCGATGCTGATATTGCTGAACCGATCGTACATGATAAAACTATGTCAGGACGTTTCAAAAGTGTTTCTATATGAAGTCCAAATGAATAAATAAATGTTTGAGTTTGAGTTTGATGTTTTACAAGCGTGTAGGTTGCGAAGCGCTTCCCGTAGCACCATTAAAACACGCAGGATCAGTTGAATCTTGCCATTCGCCGGGATTTTATAACTTGAATACATAATTTATGACCGGAGCCAGCGCGCTGAGGACGGAACTAGTGCCTTCATAACCCTTACGGTGCTATCCGGGAATAAAAGATGGCGCTGCTCGACTGAGTTATTTGAATTAGGGCTTAACTTTATTCCGCTGGTAGTCTTTGCTGGCTGCATTCTTATGTAAATCTTTTGGCATACGTTAATAATTTTGTGTCTAATAGTGGTAGTTCTACGGTATTGCTGGAAATAAAATGATTTTCTTAAATTTTTAACTGGTTTACTTCGTATTTTTCAGGGCTAAGAGGTCTAGTTGCAATTTGGGTGTTAATATGCTTGAATATTTTATTTGTTTATTTCGTTTTTGAACAGAATACTTATTAGAAAAGTGAAATTTTTCATTTTATTTCATATACATGTGGGGGGAAAATGTTGCTGTGTATATAAAAATACCCTCTTTACATAAACATCGGAACAGTGATACGATTTTTTATTGTCACTCAAAAATACATTAAAAACGCAATTTACATGACATACACGAAAACAAATTAAGTCATCGCTCGCAAATTGTGAATAATGCGACACCGTGACAAGCCAAGCGAAAATGTATGAAACAATATGAATTATTCATACTCAGCTTTTCAATAGCTGCGGAACCAGTTTAGGAAGACCCGTGGAAAAGTATGTTCTTCTTTCAATCAACTCATTTAAGCTTTGAGCTGAAATTATAGTCAATTTGATGCCTCTCATGTATTATAAAAGGTATTTTTTTTATTATGAATATAGCTTTATACAATTAAATGGATAAAATCCACCTGGAACCGCTTTTGAAATATGAGGGATATTTCAAAAGTGGTTCATAATAAAAACATGTCATTTTTTTTCTTTAATATTCCGTCATTGGGTTTTTTTAACGTTCTTAAGTGTTCATAACTGCTCACACGCACGCATTTTTCACGGTAGCTTTAAATCCACGGGGATTATCTCGCTTGGTTCCAAAATACCTTTTCGTCAACTAATCACATTTCTGCCTTCCGTGAAAGTATATTTTTAGTTTCATTCAATCTTAATTTAGCTTGCCAAACAAGCTAGCAAACTTATTTTGTTTATTGTCTTTTAACGTACTTATTTTGAATATCTGGTAAGTATAAAGAACAGAAATGTTGTGTACATAGAAATATTTGAAAAGTCCTAATCGAACTATTTCTATTTCTTACTTATTCAAATATTAAAAAATACATTTAATAATAATTATTTATGTATTTTGAACACAGTCTTGCCCCGCAGGAATTCAATTAATAGTAGTTAATTCAGACCATCTTTAAAACTTTTTTATCCATAGTGATAGTGGTTTATTTAACTTGCTTTCTATACAAGTAAAAGTAAAGTATTATTTTCAATTACATAAAAGGGAAAACGATATACGCCATCGATATTTTTATATTTTGTGATGTTATTAGATAATTTTCGGATTTATTATATACTAGCTGCGCTCCGCGGTTTCACCCGCGTAAGGCCGTATCCCGTAGGAATATCGGGATAAAAAGTTGCGTATATGTTATTCCAGTTGTCCAGCTGTCTCCGTACAAAATTTCATTGCAATCGGTTCAGTGGTTTTTGCGTGAAAGAGCAAGAAACACACAATCATCCTTACAAACTTACGCATTTATAATATTAGTAGCTATATATATGATACAATATCTTACGCACACTTCCACTGTACCATATTCGATGGCACAGGTCAACGTATACTGGCCGATATTTTGTATTACAGTAATGGATACATCAATCTCATTGAGATTACTCGCGTGACATTTTTGAATCAGTGAGGAATTTGGGGATGAAATAAAACTCCTTTACGTTCGCGTTAAAAATATGCGTTATCTTAAATGTATATGTCTGCATGGCTGCATCTAGTATTATTTAAGATAATAAAGTAGTAAGTAGAAAAGTAAGTAGATGTGGCTCAATTTCTTTCAATATTTTGTTATTTTATGTACGTATAAGTCGAGATTGACCGCCTCCTTGGTACAGTGGTTAACGCGTGAGCGTAGAACCGAGGGGTCCTCGGTTCAATTCCCGGTGGGGACGCACAAAAAAAAATGTCTCGGTCTGGCAGGACACAGAAGGCTGATCACCTACTTGTCCGTAAAGAAAATCGATCAGTGAAACAGATGTACATCATCTGCCCCATACCCCACTAGGGGACACGGGACTTCACACTTATAAGTCGAGATATCTCTGCTAAGCCTAAATTTAATCCAAAATGGCTGTATGATTTAGACGTGAGAAAAGCAGACAAACAGAGTTAAAAGCCTTAATAATATGGGTAAGGATTAATGAGGAATTAATGTAACATACTTCGTACATCACATCGTATTTCACATAGATCGCATATCTGCTTAACATCAGATAGGATAGCGGTCAAACGCGTGCCTATTAATCATAAAAAAATCTTACAACTATATAATAGTATCAAACAGAAAACATGACGTAACGGATGTTCGATATTTCCAATTACAAACCCTCTAACGTAATAAACAATAAAATTTTCAAAGAACAATAACTCGGATTGTATAAACAAATAAAATTCCGTAAGTCGCCATTAAAATATTTTATATCTTATGAATATAATCCTCGTTTTATGGCTATCTTAAATTTGAACAATTTTAAGGGCAATAATAAAGAAGGTATAAAATCGTAAGGAGCCCTTAAAGGATTATCTTTGTCAGCTACGCATTTTTTTATTTTCGGGAGGGTAATTGCAATATGTATTTATGTTGCGCTTTAATCTAAAAATTACATAAAAATTCCGTTTTCCCCTTTAGAAGTTATGTTTCCTGTATTCAAACATCATAATGGGTTATTGTGCAAGTAAAAAAATAATTGTTTGGCAGATAAATTGTTTATGTTTGCTTCAAAATTTCGCTGGAGCTTTATTTCAGTACATATGCTGCCAATGTGCATATTTTGGGTGTAGTTTGGAATATTCACTAATTAGGCGTTGATAAAAACTGTTGTACAATCTGTTTATACTAAAATACTCATATAAAAATACTCTATAAGTACCCATAAATTAGCCACATAAATTTGGTCTAGTAAAAACTGAGAATAATTCATAACAGAATCGATTATAACTGTAGCCTATTTACTTCAAATAAACATTGTAAATAAATACTTCAAATAGTTATACAATTTATCTTTACGATTGGAAAGTAAATATGGCATTAAATACATGTATTAATGTATAAAAAGATACTCACGATTAATGACAAATTGTTGTTAGTTACACTTAGTTTAACTTAGCCCAAGTAGTAAGTCAAGTGTTGTTTAAGTTAAACGCATAACACAATATCCAGAATAGCTATCAAATTTTCAAATTATAGTGACGAGATGAAATTTGAAGCATCAATCACCACGTGTCCCTAGAGTCCAGACTTCCGAGTTGGCAACTTAAATTGAGTACGGTTTATTGTTTGGCTGAAACAAATCGAAACTTGGTAGAAATTGAAAATTTACAGCCGCTTCTGTACCTAAAGAATATTATTATTTACAGTGGATTTTGTTAATTTTCATGTTAAATCTAAAATTAACTTCAAAAACTGTAGGTTGGTCGATCAGTAGGTACTGTAGGTCCTTTGCTTCGAGAGATCCAAGTATTCAAAGCATTTATAGGAATTTGGTTTCTAGAATACAAGACAAGTATAATAGAGCAATAATATAGTATAAGTATATTAAAGGAAAAATATTTATATTTAATTATATTCATACGACTTCTTGTCGAACAAATTCGACGAGGTTATCTTAATTATATTTATGTTTATATTCGATGAAATATCTTATGTTCTATACATGATCTTAAATTATTCCTTAAATTATTTCATCCACATAACTAAAATTTTACAACATTCGTACAAAAATACAACAATATTTACCATAAACTACGAGACAAATAGAGCCGGCTAATAAAATGTCGCGACAAACACGAATTAATACGAAATTATTCAAAATTAAACTGAGTCCACGTGTGGCCATAAATTGTTATTGAGTTGCCAATAATTCCACTAGACACCTCCACGCTGAATTCCGCAAGAAGACCTATTGAATTATAGACAACACTTATAATTATTATAGACTACAGTGGAATATTCAAAATTTTATAACGATTGCAAGTATCAGACACATGTTTTATAAAAGCAGGATTCCAAACTTTAAGTTTATATCATGCTATGGTCATTATCTTTAATTGTACTTAAACAAGTTTTAATTAAAATGCAGGATATGTCAAAACAGAGGAAGTTTAGAACGAAAACAAGAAAACAATATGGATTAACGAACCGAGATTTCGTCAAACCGCTGGACCGTCTAGTTTCATGACTATCTAAAAACTATCTAAATGTCAACTAAAAAACGTATATGCAATACCAATAACTTTTCATAATTTTCATCAGTTACCAAATTATAATATTTTTTGAATCATTCAACAAAATCTTTCGTAATACCACGTCTTATGAATATCATAATATCCAAAATAGAACATGTCTAGATCTAAATAAGTCTACAAAGTTATTAATAAAGAGCTTAAAGGGAACAGTGATACATCGACAGCAGGACAAACAAATCTTCTTACTAATTTATATTGGCATTTTCTGTTTCCGAATTGAGTAATGGATAAAAAAGTGTATCTCTTTTTAGATGTATGTTTTTGCGACATATCTGTATGGTATAGTGGTTAATGTATGAGGAAAGATTCTAGGTTCGATCTTGTTGATTTCTGGCTATTATCTATCTGCCTAAATATTGTATTAACGAAAGAAAAACTTAACGCTTTAATTTAAATACGTCATTTATATCTAATAAATAGAAAATTACAGATTTAAAATTTACTTATTTCTTTTTTTAAGGCAAGTGCTTGACCACGATCTCGCCTGTTTTAAGTTTTCCTTAAAGGTACCCCTTCACTCGACGATTAAATGTCCATTATAATATGTGTATTAAAAACTCATATATAACATACGAAACAAAGAAAAGAAATAGTATTTTAATTGTGATTTACCACTATAAACAACCAATTTTTATTTAAAAGTGTTTTATTATTACAATGATATATAATATAACACATCGTTACCACATGCACCGTTTAATTTACCACTTACTTGGTTATGATCTAGATTCTAGAACATCCATACGATGTCCTCTGTCAATACAATCATCATGATTTATAGCGGCCTGTGATTTACAACCCCTTCATTACCCACTGGCGACGAACTGCATTCAACTGTTACATAAATCAATTACTTCTCATTAGATTAATGGTTATTCAGATATAACTTCGATGTAAAATGATTAATTTTAAAACAAAATAATATGTGTTATAAGTGTCAAAATAGTTGTACTATTTACTTCATCCTGTGTCTCGCAATTTTATTGATGAAAATGTATATTTTATATAACAGATATATTTTTATGAATATTTCATTTAGTTACCATAACGAACAACTTAATTTTAAATTGTAGAATGTTATTCGTCTGTTTAAATGTTAGCGTTAATTAACGAAACATAGATAAAATAAAACAATGAATTACGTTGCCAACTTAAACCTCATAAACATATTTTTAAGTAATTTAAATATTTTGAAAATCACGCGACGCTGCAATACTTTAATCATATGTAGAAATTAGGGCAATTAATATTGAAATAAACATGGTGTTACATCGAATTGCAATATGACAAATAATAATCATAAATTTGTTTGTATCATATTATTAATAACAGAATATCTTCAATTATAATTATAACACATTGTATATGTAATAAATAATAGGGGACGTCTTAAATATTAGTTTTAACGTAAAAAAATGTATTGCAATTCTACACAACTGCCTAATTGATGTAGTCAGTTGATAAGAAATTGCAGCCAGTCATAAATATTATTAACAAAGTGAGGGTAGTTGGGCCGAAAATTGAATAAACAATGTACGAACACCAAGGCACAATCCGGATGAATGTGCGCCGTTTTTACCTAAATCAATTTTTTATAGGATTCGATAGCTAAAAAACTTTTGAAAAGTTGTGAAAAGCGACATCTGTATCTTAACGGACAATAATTTATCCGACAGAATATACAAACACAAATGATATCCAACATATATATCATGATATAAGTTAAGATAAACAATATTATAATCGTAACGCTATCCATCTATTCACATACGAATCAACTTCAATACGAGAAAACTTCCAGCTTAGCGAATAAAAACATAAAAATACCATACAAATTGATAGAAATACATATTTATAGAGAATTCACAAAAGAAGCCATCCAATTTGTTAGTATATCGCTTTCAATTGTATCCCTTCTATTCAAACGTTGATATTTACATAAGTTACCTTATTTGCTAGCTATTTCGTGGAAATAATCTTTTGAAAGCAACGCATGGAATAAGAGCTGACTATCTATGATAATTATGTAAGTTTCGATTTAGTTTGTTAGTATTTCATAATGTTTTTTGTCTTTTTTTGTTTGTGGTATTGATTTATAAATATTAATATGAACAAAGTTATACCTACAGCACTATTCTTCAATTACATACACAATATGTTGAGTTCTAGAAACACAGGCTTTATACACTAGCTGTCAAAGAGATCAAGGTGCACTGCATGAACAGTAACAGTACGTACAGTACGTACTTATAACATTCATACTATCACACTTCTCATTTGAATGTTAGTCAATCACTATTAAACCACTAAACGGATTTGAAATTTGATATACAGACAGAGTTTGAGCTGACTTGGGTGATAGGATACTTTTTATTCCGATTAAATGCTTCCTTGACATAAATCAGTAAATCTGATATCCGGACGGAGTCGGGACGAGCGTCTAGTAGTACATTTTTTTTTTTTTTTTATGTCATAGCGGGCAGCTGAGCTGGTGGTTCACCTGATGGTAAGCGATCACCACCGCCCATAAACATTCGCAAAGGTAGCACCTCCGTGAATGCGCTGCCCGCTTTTATGGGGTAAGGGAAAGGAAAGGATTAACGACTGGAAAGAAGGAATCGACTAGGACGGGTGAGGAAAAGGAAACGGGCCTCCGGCTCCCCCACTCACCGTACGAAACACAGTGGCATGCCACTATTTCACGCCGGTTTTCTGTGGGGGTGTGGTACTTCCCCGGCGCGAGCTGGCCCAATTCGTGCCGGAGCGTGCTCGACTCCCACAATAGGAATAACATATATAAACCTTTATATCGAAGAACTACACTTATTTTTATATTAAGTCAATTATATATTATTTTTTGACCGTAAATAAACCGTAAATAAATTGACTCCTAGACTAAATCAATGGGACATCTGAAATGGTACACAAATATATTTCCGTTGTTAAAATACAAATATTTTTGAACGTGAAAGCTTTATAATGTTAATACATGTTAGGCCTTCTTTGCTATTCACTATAATTTGTGTATTTAGTATATTATATAATTTGACGGTTCATTGAGGTAAAATTTATATTTTTCAACATTGACTAGGCTTGTCGGTCGAACAATTCATCCATCTTAAACTGAAAAGTGTTATGCTTATTTAGAATAATGTAAGAAATATTATAAGTGTTTCATAAATTCTTTACGCCTGTTTATGGAGCATTTATACCTTAGTTGAGGCATATTAAATGATAAAATTAATTTTAAAATTATCTGTTTATATGACACACATAAATTGAAAATATTATGAGAAAATATAGCTTTATATACATAATCTTATCTAGAATGTGAAGCTTATATAGATTAAAAAAATGAATGAAATAGTGGTAATCACATATTACGTCTGTATCCAAAGTAAATAAGACATAAAATGCAACAATCGATTACACTACAAAACCAGACATTTACATGCACACTTGTTAAACATCCACTCCTTCGCAGTCGGGTAAAAAGGACAGCTACATTATTCCCAGTCACGTCATTATCTCGATCCAAAAGAGGTCAACGAAAATAATTTTTTCGCGAATTCCTCTCCGCAAGACCTATTCTTAACCCCGTGCTGCCGTGACAAATACACCCCAGAGCCTGTAAATTTCTTTAAATGCTTCTCATTATTTGCAATGGCCACATAACAGTTTAACCCTTCAAAACAGATGGGTCCGTTTAGACCCCGGGGACCTCTTTGTACACTGATAGCGATAATATTGAATTAACAGCTTGTACCGACTTGTATTATGTTATCTGTGAACCAACTATGATGTTGTAAATAATTTTGTGTTTGTCGTAAATTATTGTTAATTGAAAATTATTTTTAGCTACGTACGTAATATATGTAAGGAAATATATTATAGTATCATGATAGATCATCAATTCGTCATAATATTTAGTATATAATATGCATAATTATTTTATACATGGTTTTAAATTTCCATCATTTGTAAATGGATTTTAATATAGGAATTCAATAAATTGAAGTTAAATTTATTGTGACATAATTATTTACCACCACCAGCTTTCAAACAAAATTCTTTTTAAAATAAGAATCATAAAAAACAAAAAAAAATCATTCAAATTGATAACCGATTTAAAAAACAAACGCGTTGTTGTTGACATGGATTGAAAATTAATATTTATTGCTACACACAGATTGAAACTTTTTCAACATCATATGAAATTACACCTCGTAAACAATCATGCATATTATTAAAAAGAAACACTACATGGTATAAAGCAAAATCACTTTCCGCATCTTCATCATCATCATCATGGGTTTTTTTATAGATAGAGTTATTCTAGAGGACTATTTATATGTATAATAACATCTTTCTACTCCGAATTTAACGCACGCGAAGCCGCGGGCAATATCTAGTACAAACATAAGCATATCACATCTATAACTGGACCACCATCACATCAACTCAAAATCATCAAACGGTATCGCTCCATCACTCCACATTTCATTGTATTAGGTTTTGACAGATATTGCTAAACGTCACATAAAACGCACGCATAACACCCGCGGGGAACCGAACCGGGGATCATTCCGTTAATTTAATCATACATCCCGTGTAATAAGGCAAGGGTGTTACTGTGATTCGATACTTGCAATGTAAACAATGTTAAAAGTGTGTGTCGGATAGTAAAAAGTCCCGTGTCCCCTAGTGGGGTATGGGGCAGATGATATACACCTGTTTCACTGATCGATTTTCTTTATGGACAAGTAGGTGATCAGCCTTCTGTGTCCTGCCAGACCGAGACATTTTTTTTGTGCGTCCCCACCGGGAATCGACCTCAGGACTTCTCGGTTCTACGCTCACGCCTTAACCATTGCACCAAGGAGGCGATGTGTCGGATATCAATTGTGTTTTAATATTCTGTTGGATGTGATAATTGTCAGTTAAAATACAGATGTCGCTTTTCATAATTTGACAAAACTCGTTTGATTATGGAATCCTATAATTTTGAATCACTTTTATTCCCTATTCGACCCAACTACCCTCACTTTGTTAATAGGCTTTGTGACTGGCTGCGATTTATTATCAGCTGACTACATCAGTTAAACAGTTAAGTGGAATCGCATATTCTTATACAATCGAACTAATATTAAACACATTTCCCCTTTTATTTTCTAACATAGTTATTGTTTTAATGGCAAACATCACTCCAACTTCAAATAGTTTTCGATAAAATACTAAGTTATTGTGTAATTAGGTGTTCAGGGTTAACTTGAGAGGTATCGAACATAAACCGAACAAAAATGCTCATTTTTAAAGTCGGCTATGAGGAAAATAATTGAAAAACGTAACCAACAAAGCTTGAATTAATAATCAAAATTGTTTTCAAGAAAATAGTACAAATTTTTATACCACATTTCCACTTTACAAAACCTTTTGTGTTGAGTAGCAAACACTGCGGGTGGCTGCTTAATATGAAAACTATTTTACAGTTTGGAATGCTTTGGATAAAATAGACTTTATTCAATTGTATTACAATCTTTATTTCTTTAAATAAGTACAAGTACTTTCTGCATCGTAAAAATGTTGGTTTCAAATGATATTGTTGTAATATAATATTACTGTTTCACAGTTTCTTCATAAATGATGTATTATGTTTATATATATACGTAATTTTTGTCAAAGTATTTTTCAAAACTTACCTATCCTCACACCATATCAAATGAAGAATCAATGAAGCATGTTCCTTGGACTCTAAATAAGTAAATAAATGTTTCTTTCTTTCTTTCTTTCAAAAAATTTTAAAAGGTATAAGCAATATTTCTGAAAAACGCTTTTAACATGCATGTTTTTATAAACGTTTATAAGATATCATACAAACAGTTCATGCATTAAATAGTCGTTCATCAAAGAAGTGCTCCGAAACAAATTTAATAAAAATCATTATGTAAACTTTTTTTAATCAAATAATTATGTTACACGCCTCATTTAACGCAAAAGTTCATTATTATTTAAATGATAACGATAATTAAAATTTAAAGTGATACTCACCCACAAATTAAATTGTTTAAGGGACGCAGATGCATTTAAGGGTTAACTCGTCACTGAGGCGACGTTTAAAGAAATAACTGAGTTATCCGTAATTTGATTATGAGCAAGTCGTACTATTGCTTCAATGGTTTGTCATTTAACCCTTTATTGCGGGCTTAATAAAGGGACATTGTGGACCCGCGCTTTTTGTTTCTGTTTTACCGCTTAGAAAATTGGGAAAATTTATTTATTATTGATAACAGTTTGTTTAATGAAGTTCAAGTTAGAAAATAATTTAATTTTGATTAATCATTTATGTCACCTGATTGTATCATTAAATAAATAAACGTTCTGAAACTAACGTTATAAAAACTATATATAACTAATCTTAATTTTCTTAAACAATTACAATACAGTAAGCGTCGAATTATTATATCTCACTCGATTCAAATACAAATACAGACTAAAAAATGACAAGCCCACCCTCGTTCCATATTTGAATTTTTCAAACGTCCAATCTACATTATCTGTGCAAATATAAAACCATAGACAGCGGAAATGCTTTAATATTTGTCAATGTCACATCCCCATTGCTTGCTTCGGAATAATATAGAAAAAAATTGCTACATTTTTTTTCACAAATGAACCGTGTCGTTTCTGGCTCCTCTTATTAGATTAACAGGTCGATTTGGAATTCTGTATGTGGATGTTTATTTTACGGAAATGAATCGCATTGTGGATGTAGGGTTGGATATTGTTGACTCAGCGTAATGTATTTATATTTAATGTGTTATATATGCACATTTGGACTGACTGACATCATATTTGTGCTTTGAATATTTTGTGAAGACAACAGAAAAGAAATTAATCTGATGGTATTAGAATTCTAATAAACTTTGATCTCATAAATATCGTAAATGTGTATAGTTGTTTACTAACTACACCATGAAAATATTATCTATTATAAGCAAGACATATATAAAGAAGAAGAAAGAAAATACATTTATTTATATCAGTGTTTTAATTTCAATAAATATTTTTATAGGAAAAAACCTTACATTAATTTAACTAAGCTTAAAATGGATATTCACTCAGTTTTATGAGAGTCTATGCATATCAAAGAAACTTCGATTCTCAACTGATTTTTAAAGAACAACACACATGCGTCTTACTTATTCTGGTTTCGAGTAAAATCAATACTTTTTATTTTATTATAAATACTTTTTATTTTTGAACGACTGCTATGAATAAAAAAAAACAAAATATTGAAAAATGCATTATTATCTGTATTATGAACTTATGACCTGTATCTTTTATGCGACAAATCATAAAATACTAACTCTTATTCGCTACACGCCAGATGGCACAGATTACATAATATATCTCTTTCAAGAAATTTTAAAGTATATGGAAAGAAAGTTTAACCACAATGCCTTTGCATTAAATCAGATCCTTTATAACATTGTATTGTTATATCGTGATGGACTTTAAAGTTCATTACAGTCTATGAGTCTAATCCCACCACACATTAACAACGCGTCTGTTGCCGACAGCACAATGCCGGCTCGCCGACCAAACATTCATGGGAATCACTTTGCTGGCAGTTGTGCGTGTACTTGCGACTTTCGTGCGTTTATTTGTCGCATTTTGGCCCCTGCGACAGCGATATCCTAAACCTGTATTCATATTGATACTCAAAATGGGGTTTCTGGTATGATTTCCTAAATATGCAATCATGGTTATGTGAAAATACTTTATTGCTACGTTTGTATTGTAACTATTGTGTAAAAATAATTTGGACGATGCAGAAAATAAATCGAATCCTATAAGTATATTATTAATGATTATAATAAAAACTGCTTTTAGTACTATCGATTAAAAATCTACCGAATTCAAATAAAGAAGTTTACGTATGTTTGTTAACTCACAACTTTATACTGGTTCAACCGGTTTTTTGTGAAAAATAATTATTTCATATTTTAAAATATACTTAAGCTTAGAATATATATAGATTATTTAACTGCACACCACACTGTCGCTAGTTTACTCGGGATCTTCAAATATCAGCGTCTTGGGCTAGCGTCTTGTTGCAAGTTCATATTAAATTAAACAGGCACCCAAAGTCATTAAGACCCGTCGAACGCATTAACACGGTTGGCTCGCAATTTCCTATGTGGTCAATGTATGAAACAGTTTGCGTAATGTTATTTTATACTATATTTTGATTATATTATCAATCGTAATGAAGTGATAATCTAAATAATGATAAAAATAATTATTCACGAGCATAATAACCGATTAAACAAATTACGTCAACGAAGAAGTCAAATTATCAGATATCACCATTTCCTTTTTTAATCTCTATATCTCTAGTGCCTTGTGTCTTAACATAAACGTCAGAAATTTCTTTTTTTGTTATGTCATAGTCAGCAATGGAGCTGGTGGGTCGCCTGATGGTAAGCGCTACCACCGCCCATGAACATTTAGAGAGATTAAGGTATATTGTAGATCTTACGCCTCTACTAAGATAGGATTGACGAGAGGAATAAATGATAGGACTGGGAAGGGTAAGGAAAAGTATATGAGCCTTCGCTTCCCCCACACACCGTACGAAACACAATAGCATGCTATTATTTCATAGTTTTCTGTGATTGTGTGGTACTGGTAACTGGCCCAATTCGTGCCGAAGCGTGCTCGACTCCCACATACAGATAAGAATTAGCTGAATTGGTTGAGCTGTTCTCGAGTATTACGCCTAGCAACACATTTCGACAATTGTACTAAAATCGTTTCATTGAGTATTATCATTGAACATTTAATGATACGAATACTTATTAATAAACAGATTTATAATCTACAATTAAGCGATAGAAAGTCAAATTAGTGTCTTAATTCATTGTAGCGTATCACATTATACTAGTATATCAATACGAACATGTAAAAAACTGTACTAAAATCGATATCCCACTAATTCGTGTTTCATTGGTGTTTCTGTACATCTGCTGACGATTTGCGACAAGCTGTAATTTGAGGGCATTAGTAACATTGGTTTCAAATTAGTTTCGTGCATCTTCATTACATTCATTTTTAATTTAAATGCTTTTTGATTATTGGTTGAACGGTGAGTAGTGTATGTACAGGGTGTAGATTATAGTTTTAATACGCTAGTTACGTAAATATTAATATAATTCCTGATGCGTTTTTCGTGTAACAATTAATAATATTTCAAGGATGAGAAATCTTGAAGATAGACCACATTGTAATGATTTACTTTCGCAACTTAAATGGAATATTTAGCTAATGAAAATAGCTCTAATTTTTGCTCAACTTTCACAAAAAAATCGAATATATATACGTTGTTTTATTTTGGACATATATAAAGCAATGTAACATTATAAATGTAGCAGCAATTCTAGAATGTAAAGGGAGCCCCCCCCATTTACGTTCTAGAATTATCTAGAAATTATATACTTATTTCCTCTCTTTCCTATAACTCTTTGTCAAACAATTATTATTGTAATAATTGTATAAAAAACCACACTACGCTTATTTCGATCTTATTCAAATTGAATGCTATAAAACATGAGTTTGTTAAAATCAATTTACTAAGAACGGTTGATAAAATTTTATATTTAACCCGCAGGTGGGATAAGTTACGCTAATGCAATCTGAACATCTGGTGCTTATGCAATATGCAATCTACGTGAAGGTATTAGGGAAATTGAAGGTACGAAAAACTTCTGAAACTCCGAATGAATAACTTGGAAATTTTGATTAGGATTTTGCTCTCGAATATTACCTGCGACATCGTGGGAATTAGAGAGGTGAGCGCATTCTAATGTTTGCTTAATGTGTTGTTTGTAGCATGCATTTTACATCTCTTACAGAATTATATTAATAGTTCTATGAAGCAGATATATTGTTTAAATTAACTTGAATAATTATATGATATATCCAGCCTTGCTGTAGCACTTCTGAAATATAAAACAAATTCTATATTTACATGTATATATTGTTTTATTTCCATATTCAACACGAACACTATAATTGCCACATTATATCCCTTTACACATAGAAAATACAAAAGAGTTGGATAATATCACCAAAGATTAATCAGTCCCAAACAAATTTGAAAAATGAACTGCTTTCTACGCCTTTACAGATTCGAAATCAATGTTAATCTCCGCATAATCAAAAACAAAGCCTAATGGATAAGTCGATTTGATGGTAATTAATGATGTTAGAGATTAATAATAAGTCAAAAAGCGTAGTAGCAAGTGAGTGGGAGGGAAAATGAAGATGTCACGCCGTAATCGGATGGTCGGAGGCTGGAGACGTGACTTTGATAAATAGCCGTCAATGGAACGAAAACACGGGCGGTGGAAGTTAGTAGATGAAGCGGTGGATACTGCGTAGAAGCAGACGTGTCGCATATAAAACAGATAATTGTAACAAGTTAAAAAGGTTGCATTAATTTACAAAAAAACATTTTTTTATGATTTATTGAATTACATATTTATCTTCTTGATAAATACTCTTGATTGAATTATATTCATGATAACATTGCAAATCATTTCAACATGATTAAAATAATAAATGTGGTAGTGTGGGTGTCGAGTACGCTTCGGCACAAATTGGGCCAGCTTGCGCCGAGGAAGTACCACACCCCCACAGAAAACCAACTTCAAATAGCAGCATGCAAATGCGTTCCGTACGGTGAGTGAGGATGCCAGAGGCCCGTTTCCAATTCCTCACCCTTGTCTGCCCATTCCATCTTTCCAGTTCTCAATCTTTTCTCACCACTTAAATCAGGCAGCACATTGGCAGAGACAAAATTACATTCTTTATTCGAACAGCAAGGGACTGGAACATTCTTCCTGAGTCTGTATTCCCTAAAGGTTATAATCTGAGGGTCTTTAAAAGTAGAGTGAACAGGTACCTTCTAGGGAAGCGCGTTCCATCTTAGACTACATCGACGCTTACCAGCAGGCGAGATGGTAGTCAAGCGCTTCCCTATCACTCAATAAAAAAGACACTACTTCTGCGAATGCTCATGGGTGATAGTCATCGTCTACTATCAGACGAACCACCAGCTCGAATGCCGGGGGTGAAATAAAAAAATAAACAACAAACTAATAAAGAATTATCTTAAAAAAGCTCTATTAGTGATTTAGTAAATTAAGTTCGATATTTGCTATTGGTTAATTCTAATCAACAGGTTAATTTATTTCCAGACATACAATTATAATTATTTATTTGCGCGAAAACAACTCTCGTAACTTGCATCCCATCTTAAGCTCAGGAGACGCCGCGCTTACAAATAGGCTCAACAACAATTCCGTTACATCCACTCCGATTAATTGATTTAGATAAACGAAATGTTTTTATTAATGAAATTACGGAAATTGTGTTCTGCTTAATTTATAAATCGTTCCAATCTTACTACTAATATAATGAAGGAATCTTTTAGTCATGTAATGCAGGTTCTACATATTTTTACCTAATTATGTTTAAAAAATTATCGGTAATCATTTGAAAACCTGCACATCTAGAAAAAGTGCTATACCATTCACCTTTATTACTCGTGTAATCAGTGTACAAGCCTATTCGAGTAGAGTAGATTTAATAGATCATATAGTATAGAAAAAAAATAGAGAAAGCCATTTTGATACTAATTGGTCTAAGTAGTCTAAGTAGTCGTAAGTAGTGTAACTCGAACACATTTATTTCACCACTAAACAGTCACGTCACAATTAAACAGAAACACCTCTGTATTTCATATAAAAATCCGCCTTTTCGTAAATTCTTCTTATATCGATACCTCGATTATATGACATCTCCCTTAATGTTTCTTCCAAACATTCTACTCTATTATATTGTCATGTAACTTCAGATATATTCTCAACCACGAGCGGTAATTTTTCTTTTATTTTTCATAACTATAAACATCATATTTACAAAAACTGGAAGTAAAATAGCAATATATATATTTAATGTCTTTTAGAAATGTTTACATTGCTAGTATAAAAACATCTATTAAGGTCGTTTCATAAACGCTGTTATTTTTAGAAATATCCGTCGACATTGTACATTCACCCTAATCATTCTGCATATGAAAGTTAATACTGAGCGTTTATGCAAATGTATTTTTTGCTATATCCAAGTAAATTTGCATTCATTTGAGGCCTCGTTTTTTGTTCAATGGCCCGTACTGGGCATAAATATTGTCTTTGTTTCCTGTACTTTACATAATGCCCTGGGTCTATGCTACGTTTCGAAAAATTAATACATTAATTTTTAATTCGCATTACATTTCGGCGCTGGACCCTTTGTAAATTGAATTTTTTTTTGCATGAAATATTATTTTTTGTTTACGCTAGACCTTAGTAAGTTAATGTTGTATGTTTTATCTGATTAAATGCGAGAGTACAGTCAATTAAAACTATACTTACCTACTAAAAATACATATTATTTAAATGGTTGATGAGCTCTGTATCGCAATTTTCACATATTTTCTAAACAACAAATTGTGATGCATCAAGTAGTTGTGTGCATATGTACTGAATGCCTCATCTTATTTGTTTTAGCAGATAATTATTATTGTACAGTAATGTATTTAAAAATATGTAAAAAATATCAATAAACTAAATCGTATTCTTAGGTTATTCTTTTCATATCTGTCAGCTTGACAGGTATGAGATTCATAATACTTCTATACACTACTTTGTACCTCACATATCCTTGAGAAAATAATTAAGGTCTATTCACACTCCCACTATAAAGTACCTTCTAACCCCCAACAAACCCACACTTCTTTAAGACAAACCACAAGCAACCAGCATAAATACGTCTTTGACACCCCAACCCTCTTCCAACCCTTATATGCACTACTGACCTATATGTATCCATGCCTTAGGGTGTTTCAATTATTCAAAGTGCTAAGGGTAGGGTTAAAAAAAAGGTGTAAAGTATAGCTAGCTCGTGGTGTAGGGTTTAGAGTTCCCTGTAAATGTCTAATCGATAAACGATATTGCCATACTGATAACTTGATGCGCATGTTATATTAAAGCAGTGAAACCTGTTGTTAGTTTTTATGTAAAATTTATCCGAATTTGCGCCACTGAAGAAATCTTACCTTCTATCTATCCTGCTAATATTATAAATGCGAAAGTTTGTAGGGATGTGTGTGTGTTTTTTACTCTTTCACGCAGAAACTATTGAGCCGATTGCAATAAAATTTGATACGTAGATAGCTGGACAACTGGAATAACATATAGGTAACTTTTTATCCCGATATTCCTACGAAACTGAATTTAAAATTAATCAAGCATCACTTAGAGTATTATATTGTCTGTGGTATGCGCAATAATGTAACAAGTCTATAGTGATATGACATAGTATACATAGACTACTAACTTAACTAAATTTATTTCAAACATAAACTCCGTATCAGAAAGTTAGAAATTAATATTTATTTTACTCTGTCTTACATCTTAGATATCGTAACCTTGCTTGAATGTCACGGACGTTGTTGGTCGAGTTCATATTCAACCGTTTTTGTTAGACAAATAATTAGTATTTGCTAAGTGTTATCTGAAGCTAACCTTTCATTAACTTACTAACCATTAAACACGTTAACTTGAATACATTAGCATATTAGGAATATACATAGAAGCAATCAAAGGTGGTGTTATCCTATCCTATCCTACCAATATTATAGATGCGAAAGTTCGTGGGGATGGATGTGTGTATGTGTATGTCTGTTTCACGCAAAAGCTACTGATCCGATTGCAATGAAATTTGGAACGTAGATGGCTGGGCAACTGGAATAACTCATAGACAACTTTTTATCTCAATACGGGTTATAGCGGGTGAAGCCGCAGGGCGCAGCTAGTGAGAAATATAGATAGCCTGATAGAAAACGATCACCACCGGCCATGAACGCTGTTCGATTTTGAGAGGTATAAGGTCATCTTAATTCACTAATAATAAAATATACAATAATAAAGGTTGTCTAGCAGAGATAACTTTAAGTCATAAGACCGCTATTTGTAAAATTTTTCTTGTTTTTGTGTTAAGACAAATTGTACAATAATAATAATTTAATTTACATATAAATACCCAAAAAATTTAGTATAACACTTGCACATAATAACACCATATTTGCTTACAATGCCATTGACGATTCAAAAAAAATATAATTTGAAGAAAATGTAATTTCTATTCCAATATATTACACACGAATAACACTTAAACGCAAAGCAGTGGTGGCTAAAAGCAGTGGTGGCTCAGTGGTGAGAACCTCGGACTTCAAAATCGATAAGTCAGGGTTCGAGACCGGGCGAGCGTGCAGGAAATAAATTGATTTTTCAATTTATCTGCGCATGTTGATAACATCACCACTGCTTAAACGGTGAAGGAAAACATCGTGAGGAAACCGGCATGTCCAAGAATTAAAAGTTCGACGACATGTGACATCTGCCAACCCGCACTTGGCCAGCGTGGTGGATTATGGCCTGAACCCTCATAGGAGGCCTGTGTCCCAGCAGTGGGAACATATATGGGCTGATGATGATGATGATGAACACTTAAACAAAATCTATAACAAAATCAAATCTAATAATCACTCTACAAAGCTCTTAA
This sequence comes from Zerene cesonia, assembly GCF_012273895.1. Lineage (NCBI taxonomy): Eukaryota > Metazoa > Arthropoda > Insecta > Lepidoptera > Pieridae > Zerene > Zerene cesonia. Next base: position 1,756,329 of record NC_052110.1, read on the forward strand.
AATCTTATGATTAAGTAACATAAGCCGAGGAAGTTCTGAATACAATTGTTTTTCTGTTTTTTTTCCTTTCTCGATAGCTCAACGGCTTTTCAACCGATTGACGAGATTCTTTCTGAGTTTGATAGGAAGCTGTTGACATTTGGTCTCTGATTTTACAATCTGGAGTAACACCTCTCATCGTCGTCGGCGACCTTTTTGTAGAAGATTTATTTAAAGATTTTAATACCAGGGTTGAATACGAAATGAACTTTGCTCAATGCTATTGCCAAGGACAAGGGCAGCTTCCTACGCGATCCAGCAACGCTAAGTCCAAGGTTTATATCTCACCACAAAGGAATGGAATATTTATGTAAGAAGAAAATGAAAGGACTCTCTATTACGTCAGAACCTTGAACTTCACGTGTTTCGCATTTTCCAAGCCATTTAATACTGACCTTGCTTCATAAATTAGAAGATAAGAAAGATTTTTAAAGATGTGGAATACTTTTACTAGAATTTATATTTTATATGGCAACTCAATTTCATTCAGAATTCGTTGGATCTACCTCAAAAGTTTTCATTTAAATATACAAAGAGCTATGTATTAACTAGCCTTTTAGCTTTTACAGAAGATAAGACTATAAATTTTGTTTTTTGTGAACCAGTTAAGAAACATTGAAATATAAAGATATTCACTTTAAATTTTGTTGTATGTTTACGAGGTAAAGGATTTATTTATATTATTGTATAATTAGAAGAATTAGGAGAATTACATATTACATATTACATATTACATAAGACATACGATTAGAATGAATCTTCGCAATCGTTATGCAGACCGCATATCTGCTATTGTAATTTGTTTGTACGGAAGACACGTAGACCGCCTCGTTGGTACAGTGGTTAACGCGTGAGCTTAGAACCGAGGGGTCCTGGGTTCAATTGCCGGTGGGAATAACAAAAAAAACCTCGGTCTGGCAGGAAATAGAAGGCTGATCACCTACTTGTCCGTAAAGAAATCAGTGAAACAGATGTCAAACAGATATCATCTGCCCCATACCCCACTAAGGGACACGGCACTTCACTTACGGAAGGCACGTACGGAATCGCTTTGTATTTTTTTTGGAAACGTAATTTAACATAATCTGTGAAACGTTATCTGTTAAAAAGACAATCGAAATTAAGATATATAAAGATACAAAGATTATTTTTGATACTTGAACTTTAAATAATTCTTTCATACAAAAATGACACGATATTCCTGGGGAGGAAGATACCACTCCAGATTCTATGTTAACAATTTCCTGTCAAACGCAACTAGAATCATGTCAATCGATAAACCCACAGAGTTGTCGGTTAACGAAACTGAAAAAAATAGAATCTCCTTCGATTTTTGGAACAAAAAAACCATTCGTTGCATATTTGAATTAACAAAGGTAAGTTTGAAGGGGATATTTAAAAAAAAGAGAACGGGCCAAACCCTTCTGGCTTCGATTGAAATATTTGCAATTTTTCCGTCCAGTCCGCTACGTACATTTGCAAAATTACGCGGAACATCTAACAAATGAACGCGGCACAAAACGCAGACGCCCTAATGTTCGCCCATCAAAGCCCTAAATGACACACGTCATTGCAATTACCGAACCTGCGTTGCACGATTGCCCTTTCTATCACGTCCAACGCTTGTTTTGTAACCACACCACACATCCAGCTCGAACAAAGCATGCAATGTACGTCGCCTATAACGAAAGTACCAATGGGAATCGCTGATATATTGCTGGGTGCGTACAGGAATTATGGGCCAAATCCATCTCAGGATCCAATGACGTCATTTCGCATCTGAATGACAGGGTGGCGAAAGGGCAATACACATTGTCTATACTGCTTTGTGTGTGGCAGATAAATATTTGAAATGGACAAAACAATTAGTGTTTAATTGTTGCTGTCACCTGATTTTAGTGACACAATATCCGCTCTTAAACTGACAATTACTTGGCAATACAGTTTAATTAAAATCTTCTGGTACTTATTTT
>NC_052110.1:1759340-1772287 GCF_012273895.1 Zerene cesonia
TAGTGACACAATATCCGCTCTTAAACTGACAATTACTTGGCAATACAGTTTAATTAAAATCTTCTGGTACTTATTTTTATTTTTTTTTTTGCTTATATCTCATGCATTTGTAATGCATACAATATACAATAAATTTCATTATTATTTTTGGTTTTAGTTATGTCTTACTGTTCGTAGCTAATCTATATATTTTTTAACTCGGTCACCTTTGAAGTGCTGTAGAAATTTACCGCATATGAATTTTTATTGAAGTTTTATTAATTTCCTTCAGCTATAATACTAAATGTATTTCCTTTGGTATATTTACTTCTTATATGCCTCTTTTCTCTCTTCTTCTTATAGCTTTTGCCCGTGGCTTCGCGCGCGTTAAATTCGCAAATATTTTTTTAATGTAATTGTAAAAAACTCTGTTGCAATCTGTTTCGTAATTTTAAAGATCGATTATAAAGTTACACACACAGACGGCGTAAAGCAACTTCGCTTAATACTATAGTGATTCAAATTTCTAGTCATTTTGTGATCGGCTGAAATGTTAACTTTACCTGTACCTGGGTAACGCAATTTGTGACGTTTCGGCAGCTTTCACATTCCGGCCGTCTCTTCTGACTTCCATTAGGAAATTATATCGGAATTATATGCAATCCAGGCTTGGAAGCGCGAGTACAATGCAGAACTATGCAGATAATAATTCTATGGTATATTGTATGTTTATTATTTACATCTTTTCATTTAATTAGTAGTAGTTAGAAATTTTGAAATTAGAAATTTTTTTTTAGTAGTAGTTGTCAAATTCGAAAGCTAATAAATTCGGCTATAATTGTTGTTGTGTTTGTTACCTCATAACTTTTGACTGGATGAACCGATTTTTATGATTCGTTTTTTTATTTGATAGGAGGTATCTCTCATATGGATCTATTTAAATCACGTTCTTATATATATATATATATATATATAAATACATACCTACTTCTGACATTCTTCATTCTTTTACTTCTTTAAAGTTGGTGCAGTTTTTTATAAAAAATAATGATTGATTGGATTTTTCATCAACGTGGTTCGATGTTAAGTTTTATGTAATTTTGGCGGCAAATTGTTATATGGAGTAATTCGTGATAATCATCCGTTTTTCTCCAAAATTGTGTGTGTTATAGAAGATATATATAACACATTTTTATTCATTGCCACAAAACAATTAAAACATAAAGTTTAGGTATTATTGATCTATTTAACCTAAAACACAGAATAAAAATACAAAATGATCAATTTACTTGTAATTTACAGGTTTTCACGAATGTATATAAATTTATTTAAACTGAGCGAAAAAGCACTATCGACCAGGCACTAAAATTTTATTGAAGCATTAATATTACCATATTTTCATACAAATTCTGGAAAGTGCTTATCTCAAGGCAATGACCTCGCGTTTGAACTTCCACGTTAATAAATATCAAAGAAATTATTATGAAGATTAACTTAAAACAAAATTAGTGTTTGGCCAGCGGTCACGAATGCATGAAAATATTTCATTACAAAGAAATGCTGAGTCAGACCAGAGTTTACCTTGGTTTTAAACACAAAGGTATTAGGTACCTACTTGCGATTTTTGACCCGGCAGAACGAGTTAGAATCACGATTATATTTTATCCGACATTCGCAATAGCTAAGGAGTGTGTGATGTATTTATCTACCAATGGGTTGATTCTTTATGCGTTTGACAAGAAGCACTTGTCATTTTAGATATTCAGATTATAGTTCTTCCCAATTAGAGACAATAGTAGCCTACTAAAAATAATTGTTATTTCTGAAATAAAGTTGTATTTTGGATTTGGGAAACTTTTTATAGCTAACTCATTAGTCAAAGTTTTTGAGCAGGCTTCTTGAAAGATTTTTCACAAAACCTTGTACCTCCGTCACTACAAACTACGTACTCGTTAATTAATATTTAACGTATGGAATATGCAACGTACATTCTAGAACATACCATAATTAAACGAGCAAACACCTCAGCAAAAACATCCTTCCATGTAAATCTAGAAAACTGTGTTTGTGTGCGAACTATCATATAGACTGTATGACAACACACACAAGCACATTGACCTATTTATTCCCCATTTTTCTGTAATTACTCACCGCTGCTTTGTTGCCCCCCTCTGGGGGACTTATGCTGGTAAATGCGACAACAGCAAGTTACTAGATAAACCTTTTTTTTAACGCAGTTTTTGCGTAAGGCAAGTTATATAGGCAAGAATATTAAAGTAAATGATGAGTAAGATATGGATTATACAAAGTAAAATTAGACGAGAGATTAGAATTAACTGGTTAGTCTTCTAGTATCTAGTACATTTAGTGGATATTAATCTAGGATAACATCATTTTTTAATTTAAAATATAACTTTGTTTGTTGTTTCTATCCAATACCTACTAAGTAATAACATATTTTTAAAGTATTGGGTAGTATTAATACATATACATATCATTAATATCCTACTAATAATGCAAAAGTTTGTAAGGATGTGCGTGTGTTTGTTGCTCTTTCACACAAAAGCTACTGAACGGATTGCAATGAAATTTGGTACGTAGATAGCTGAACAACTGGAATAACATACAGGCAATTTTTTATTCCGATATTCCTACGGGATACGGACTTACGCAGGTGAAACTGCGTGGCGCAGCTAGTTACTTATCAACATAAAACACCTAATCACATTCTAATTTAAATCATCAAATAAAAGAAAATCTCCATATGTTACACTGTAAAATAGAAAAAAAATTCCAAGTTCAAAGTATACGTTGTGACAGTATTCAAAATAATCGTGCTGCATGAATCATCGTCACCTCTAGTACATAGGTATTACCTAGAACCTAGGTACCCTTGACGGGATGAAGGGTGCGCAGTCGCCTGAAAATCATCACGTTCTTGATGATTGCAGGGGTGATCTTAATATTGCATTAACAATTTTGTATATAAGTCGTCTTTAGGGGAGTTCACATTATGGGATCGCCTTAGGTTAAGTTTTAATAATGTTTTTATTTTCATACACTTCCCTGTAACGCTGGAAAACTGTAGGGACTGGTGCATTTTCTTTTACATTACGTTTGATAGTGAACTAGTATGTGTGTGGTGTGAATAAACCTCACTATGTAATGAAGTATTTAGTTCAAGATGAGACTAGGTTGTTCTACTGAATATCGTCTTAATCTCGTTCTTGATTAATTCTAAGAATGAGAATTATAAATTTTACATTTGAATATCAGGCTTAGAAATTCAATCTTTTTCCCACCTCACGGATACATGTGTTTTCCTACACAGTTATATACATTATATTTATAAGTACATTATAAATATAATATACACAACATTTTTTTGCACGCTCGGCTGGTCTCGAAACCTGTAATTTTTATCTCAGGTCGAGGTTCTTACTACCACCACCACATATAAGTACTAACTGTAACCGTACATGTTACGACTATATCTATAAGAACCAGGAACTTGGTTAATAACCATTCAATTGAAAATTCACCTTTTGATTCACAGAAAATTGAATGCGAATACATATCTACGATACGTGTTATTTTAATGCATTGGTGAGCCTAATTCAATAATCACTCCATCAAAATTATACGCAGTTGCTGACATCAATATAAATGGAAGTGTTAGCCATTGGATAAATAATTGCTTTTATTTATAATATCTGTGTTGTCAATCGAAATACTTGGTTGGACTGACTAGCTTTGATATACGATGATATCAGCAAAAATACCAGAAACCAGTGACAGACTAGACGGGAGACTTCAAATCCCACAGTTTTATTAAAGTTTATGGAAGATAGCTACTGAGTTACTTTGATTTTAATGTCTTACGAATTCTATATTTGCCTAATTTAGTATGCTTCCTCGTTATTTGTCCTACAACATACATTTAAGGATTTTCGATGGCTATAAGTAGATGAATGTTACTTCGCGTCTATCTTCTCCGTTATCGCATAGATAAGATCTTTCATTTGCGTATAGAACACATCAAAACAATTGACATGGCAGCTTCGTTAGTTATAAATCCCTCGCAAAATAACACACCCAATTTCCAAGCCACATCCAGTAGTTCACACGCAACTTTCAAACGAAACCTGTCATCCCTTTGATCCTTTAGTGCATTGAAAATTTTAATCGAAGCCCTAACCACTGACGCTTGATCGCGATAACAAGTTAATTGACCATGTAGAGGGAATATCAAAGCTTTGATAGGCTCCTGGCTGAGTAAACATTGTATATTAGTATATTGCATAGTGGAAACTGTTCAAACGTACGTCTGGTCCGCTTTATTGGTGAATGGAGATGTTTGGTGCGTTTATACCAACTGAACCAATATGACTATATTTTTTACTTATATGATTGTTTATTACGTACGGTAAGTGGGAGAGGCGGAAGCCCATATCGTATTCCTCACTCATCTAAGTCCATTCCTTCATTCCCTTTCATTATACCCTACCAGTTAAAAACTAGAAACGCATTTGTATATGTCCTACCTCTAATAATCTTCATGGACGGTGGACGCTACCTCTAATAATCTTCACGCTTAAATCAGACGAACCACCAGCGCGGCCGCCATAACATAACATTTGCAGGGTGTTTATTTATTTAAATTTAATCACCTCATACATAATTATATAATCTGTTTAATATATTCATTTAGTTTGTTAGTAGCAAAATGCTTAAAAACTATGTTAGTACATGAAAATAACATTTGAAATTATCTTATTCCATTGATGTAAATAATTTACAGCAATGGTTTACATATTGACAATATAGTCTACTCGCAATACGCAATTATAGAAATGCATTGACGATGGAGTCTAATTTATTTATTTATTTAATTCAAATAAAACTTACAGCTATAAACAATCGTAGTATAAGTGAAAAAAGAGTATAAGTCCCATTACAAGTACATCTATGTACCATTGTAATGCAATTAAAAACGTCGTTCGTATTATAATTTACTAGATTATATTGATATTAGATTAATGTTTAAAAAAGGCCATATATTTTTTTAATTGATGTTCTGTGGTACAGAAAAGATCGAAATTCATCTCTTTCATAAGAGGCTGAAATGTCTAAGATCTAAGATATAATCATATGTGTGTATGCATCAAATATTATACACATCTATTCGTTGACACAAGTAAAGCAGAAATACTTAAATATAAGAGTCGAAGCAGTGGGCAAAAACCAGTAAGAGGTTTTCGCGTGAAAAAGAAACAAACATACATCTATTAATTTTTCAAAACCTGCGTGTTGGTAGGATTTGTCTATGTCGATTGTCAATAAGAACTGATCTATGTCACAAACTTAATAGTTCCATAGACACGGCAAGATAAATTTAATTATTTGGACACCATATAATAATTTAATAAATTTAATAAGTTTTTCAGCATTATTACGTTATCTGTGGTTTGAGATTCTTTTTACAGTTGTTATCCTGATCTACGTGAAGACAAATCCAACAATCCAAAAATCATTAAAATGCGTTCAGCCGTTCTTATCTCCATCTTGTCAAATTAATTGGTACCTACCTAACTACCATTTATTTGATGTTTTTTTTTTTTATTTTATGTATGAATATTTTCTTCGAATGCTCATTTTACTTTATTCATAATATTTGAACAAAAACATCTGAATTTGTTGTTAGTTGACCGATTACCGTTTCAAATTATGTTTAGTCTATATATGCGATCTATCTCATAACAAAATAAAATTTATTTAAGTTCTATTCATTTTTATGAATTATAAACAATGACTCATTACCGTTTTCACTTATACTTATAATCTCGCGTTATTCTCGTATTGGATAATAGAATTTTCTTATACACGCATTACACATACAGTGGAACGCGATTTTATGTACTAATAATGAAATCGACTTCTTAAACTGCGCGAATAGTTAAAGTCAAAAAAACAAGTCAGTTATACCCTGCTCTAATTTTAAGAACGGCTGCACAAATGTCAATGACTTCGTTTTTTACTTTGATGACATGAAATTTCAGTGAGTAGGGCTGAGACCTGTATCCAAAAGGATACGCGTCTCGGGAGGACTGGGAAGGAAGAGCAAGGAAAACCTTACCCTTCCCAATCCTATGGTTAATTCCTTTCGTCGATCCTTTTGATTAAGCCTCATCCACTTAAGGTGGCAATCCATAAGTCGCTAACCATCAGGCTACCCACAAACTTTCACATAAAATAATAGATAACACTTTATTGCACACAAGAATTTTCCGGAAAACATAGATAAACACAAACTAAAGAGAGAAGATGTCCAAATGGCGGTCTTATCGCTACGTAGCGATCTCTTCCAGAATATACAAACAATTAGTTGTAACATCTGCATTATTTAACTACAAGTAAAGCAAATGAATTTCACTTTATTAATAACGAATTAAAAGTAGACATGAAAATATTATTTCTGAACACAAATACACCAGAGAAGTTCACTTATACTATAATCTACCTAAAGATGAGATCGCAATTATTTCGACTAAAGTCAATCATCGCCCCCATATTTTCTATAGTTGTGTGGCTTTAAAAGGGATTGGGTTTTAAACCTGTCGCGAGGAGAGAAGCAATTTTCGCGTTTGATTGATGCCCGTTTTGGGTATAACAGACAAGAGAGTTAACAATTTATAGACAGCTAAAGAAACAATATAAAAAGAAAAATTCTCAAATATATGAGTTGTTTTGCCAATTAACAATTTTTTTTGTAGACATTTGGATAGAAATTCAGAAGATCATTTATTGAGAAAATTCAAAATACTGTTATTTTATTTAAAACTGAATTCTTATTTATTAACCGACAAACGTGCGCGTGATTTTTGGTTTGATAAAATAGTTGGAACGTTTGTGACCGATTTTCTAGATAGGGTATCGTATACCATGTTTTGAAATTAATTTTGATTACGACATGAAAATATCAACAGTGTCACGTAAGCTGCATCATAACTAAAATATAAACAATCAATATTCCAAAACTGAAATGAATAGCGCCGTTTATACGTTAATCTATCTACATTGCACTGGGTCTATTGGTTTGTCAGAGGCCATTATGGGAGAGTAAACAACTGTAACACCATTTACATGACTCCTTTGTGATTTACATGCTCTGATACGAATGGCCTCCGAAATTGCTTTTAAATTTAATCGATTCGCTATTAATTTGTACCATAACATTTATCAATAAGGTCTTTTTTATTTTGAAATTGTTATTGTCCATTGCTGTGTGCATGTTGAAAATAACTTTGTAATCGATAATATTTCTTACATTTTATAAGACCAATTTATACGCTTTAAAAGTGCTTATTCGAAATGGTCTATCTGATGAAATCTTCGCTTATTAATATGTCAAATGTGATTGTAACTCCTCCCTTAACTGAACTTTCCAGGATAAAAACTTATTAACTATTAAAAAGAACAATGTAGCTATATATCTTGACAAGCGCTGACTGAGCCTTGAATCCGTACAATCCCAAACCATTCCCTTTCGAGATAAAATTGTCACGTCCTTTGAATTAATTTACTCGTGGATTCCCATATCCATCTATCCCGTAAAATATTGAAAATGTTTATCAGTACACTGACTTGAAAAGGTTTAGAGTCATCTTCATCTACTCGTATTTATACAAACCCTGATTATGCTTTTATCATCATGATTATGTCCTATTATATTTGATTTGTCAGTCGTTGGACTGAGTGTTGACCAATTCTATTACATCCTCTCGCATTGACCGTGATATCGTGGTAAACATGCAACATACATAGTATTTTCTTGTGTGTTGATTTTACACGAGTATTATACACTAGCTGTGCCCCGCGGTTTCACCCGCGTAAGTCCGTATCCCGTAGGAATATCGGAATAAAAAGTTGCCTATAGGTTATTCCAGTTATCCAGCTGTCTACGTACCAAATTTCATTGCAATTGGTTCAGTAGTTTTTACGTGAAAGAGTAACAAACATCCATACATCCATACTTACAAACTTTCGTATTTATAATATTAATAGGATTTAGAAATTAAAATCTTCTTAAGGGATTTTAAATGCGTTTCATTATTTACCACGCTCGCTGTAAAGTGTTCGAAACGTCGGAATAATAATATAATAAATAAATCGCGTTTAAAATCCGTTAAAAAGTTTTTAATTTCTAAATGCCACATACGTTTTAGCTGACTTTTAAATTTGAATTTTATGTTTGTGCGTGTGATCTTTTTCGATTTTTTCGAAAATTATTTAAATATAATCGGTTTATACTGCCTCGCTCATCAAACATTTTCATTTATGTAATCGGTAATGTCGTTTTACATAGAATAGATTATTTTGCAATTTTTTTTAAATTCAATCAACATCATTTTCAATCAACCATCAAATTTAAAACCTTCGTCTTACTATAAACAAAAATGTTACAGCTCGTTTGTTTTGACAATTATTAAATGGAAAAAGTTTATCCACTGTTTACCATTATTTTATAAAACTCAAAGGAATTCTTTATCCTTTTGAACTACAAACTTCACTAAAAATAAGAGCATTAGATGATATTTCTAAGAAGGTTGAATGAATGAATGAAAATTCTTTATTGCGTAAAAATCGAAAAATAAGCAGGCGTACAAAAAAACTTAAATTAAATTCGCAAAGGGCGGCCTTATCGCTAGGTAGCGATCTCTACCAGGCAAGGTTCTGATACAAAGAAAACAAGTCATTCATTTTTTATTCCGATAATTATAGCGTAACAATATGATGTATCTTGCTAATTTTTTAACCGTAAATATATTATGTTTAATTTAATTCTTAAATAAATGTAGATATTATTTACTTTGATGAGTTAAACTTATAATAAGGCAAGTATGCCTTTAGCAATTTAGTGATTATCTAAAATAATTATCTTATATTTATGATACTTAATGAAATATATTCAAACTAGTTAGAAGTCATGATAAGATAAGGAAACTAAAAAGATGTATGAAAATATATCTACAATTTTGCGGTATATTATTTCAATAAGCCATTACCCACACCCTTGATAACACAATGCCGTTTAAAGTTAAATTTGCAGAAGTCATTAAATACTAAATAAATACGTGTGAGCGTATGTCATTCCGCAGTCTAGAATTGACCGTGATATCTTGCAGTTGTGTCCTATGTAAAGGTTTTTTTTATCAAAACAACTTGTGCAATCATTACAATGGACTTCAAAGATAAAGTGGTTCTTATCACCGGCGCGAGCTCGGGGCTTGGAGCTGCAATCGCAGTTTACATGTCACAGCTATCAGCGAAATTAGTATTGGTCGGACGAAATAAGAAAAATTTGGAAGCTGTCGCCCAACAATGTGAAAAATCAAAGGGAATAAAAGCACTCTCAGTAATAGCTGATGTATCGAAAGAAGCAGACGTGGAGAGAATTGTCAATGAAACGATAAATCACTTCGGTAAATTGCACGTTCTTGTAAATAATGCTGGTGTAGTAGAACTGGGTGGTATTAAGGATACCGCAGCATTGTCAAAATATGATAAGATAATGTCTACAAATGTTCGCGGGGTGCTTCAACTAACTATGCTTGCTGTTCCTCATCTGATCAAGACCAAAGGCAACATTGTGAACATATCCAGCATTGTAAGCACCAGAGCAGCCCCTGGCATGTTAGCCTACTGCATGTCAAAAGCGGCATTAGACCACTTCACGAAGTGCATCGCTTTAGATTTAGCTGCGGATGGTGTTCGCGTGAATGCAGTTAACCCCGGCCTGGTGAAAACAAATATTTTGAACGTAGCCGGATTCTCCGATGTTGAGGTGGATTCATTATCTAAGAAAGTAATTGAAACTACACCGCTAGGGAAATTGGCTGAAGCGGACGACATCGCGGCTATGGTGGCATTCCTCGCGAGTGATTGTGCTAAGAGCATCACTGGATGCACTCATCCTGTTGACAGTGGTAAATCGCTGGTGTAATTTCATTTGTTGCAGTTTTTAAAATACGTTAAATTATTTGCTTCATAACAAAATTTTGATTCGCTTTATTTTGTTTTAATTTTGTTGTATGTATTGAAACCGTTGTATAAAAAACAGTACTATGAATATACCATTAAAGTATAAGACACGTAATGAGTTGTACTCAAGGCAATACAAATAAATACTGTTTAAATAGACGAGATGTTATTTATCATATTATCATCTTTATCGTCACCATACCTATAAATATAAAGATTGTTATACATCCCAAAGACTAACCTGTAAGCTCATACTGTCCACGTAAAATCAAGCAACACAACTCAGTCATTCTATTTCCCAAAACAGAAAAAATAACAATATGAAAATGCCATACAATAAATGTATATTTGCATACCACTATTGCTGACTGAACGATGAATCAGCACAATGCACCTTTGTTGGGTGTTTTTTGGTATTCATAGATTTTTCATATCCGTCCCATCTTTCCCTCAAGTGTATTGAAAGTGTTTATCACGAATAGAAAAGGTTAAGAGTCACCTTTATGTATTTTTATAACCCCCGACTCTGCTCTTGTCATCTTTTATTGTGATAAAACTAAATATTCCTGAACAAAATAAACGTTGTTGTTTTAAGTAAAATCTTTTCCATATTAAAAATATATGCTAATACAGTCTGAAATCAATTATCATAAACAATTGCAACGAAATTCTCCTAAAATTTTATGCAATTTTACACATACAATAACGATACAAGAAATACCTTAAATTGTACCCAATACCTAGTTAATTTCTTTATTGAATGTTACATCCTATCCTACTAATAGCTAAATAATTGCTCTTTCACGCAAAAACTGCTGAATCGATTGCAATGAAATTTAGTACGTAGACAGTTGGACAACTGGAATAACATATAGGCAACTTTTTATCCCGATATTACTACGGGATACGGATTTACGCGGGTGAAACCGCGGGGCGTAGCTAGTGTATAAATAAATTAATGAAAATAAATGTTTTTCTCCTTGTCAATCCTTTATTTTTTACTTAAAAACGTGCAACGCATTTGTAGTGGTCCTATCTATGCAAATGATCTTGGACGGTTGTGGTCGCTTACCATCAAGCAGACCATCGGCTCGGTTTCCCACTCTAACATAAAAAAAAACAACAAACATTAGCATTATGTATATATACAAGCTTTACTGTGACAAACTCTCATGCGATGTCGCATAAGAGCTATTACCAAACTCAATTACTAAATCGAATAACCATCATACAACAGAATTTGATAAATAAACTTGTAGAGTTCCTACAAGTTTATTTATCTTATATCAGTTATAAACCCACACATGAAGCCAGGTCAGTCTTATAGTATACGCGATAACAGTGGCAATATCAAATTAAAAAGAATCATAAAAATCGGCTCACGCCGTTGTGAGGCAGCAACCACAAAAAACAAACAAATCGGTAACCTCCTTTTTTGAAATCGGTTAAAAACAAAACAATCGAAGCTTAAATTATGGTGCAACATAACAACAGTAGATAATTATTTCCAAGAACTATTTTATATCTGCTAAGTCATTCATTTTTCATTTCGATTATTATGAAGTTTACTGCGTAATGTAACTTACTAATTTAAAAAACATAATAACATACTTCATTTTATTATTAAAATTTACAATTTATAACAGTCACAATTCATGTTTATGTAAAAATATAAAAAGGTTGCCAAAACAATGCATTCATGCCAATGTTTCACTAGCTAGGAGACACAGCTGACCATGTTACGTTTTATTTCATGCATATTTATGAAAACTTTAATATTTAAAGACCATAAAATCAACCAAAGTCAAACATAAAATGACCATAGGAAACTAATGAATGATGCGTGTGTTCATTCAACATGTGATTATTTTATACAGTTATAAATTGCATATGTAAATAGCAACTTAAATTATGTTTTCAATATGAGATAATATTAACAAACTACTATCTTATATAGGCATATATAGGCAATAAAGAGTTTATTAAGTCTAGAGTATTTAAGTCCAGAAGACAATGTGGTGAAATAAACAAACGAAAAATATATAACTATAACCTTTGAAAATATACCAGCAATATTTTTTTATCAAGTAAGAAAAAAAAATATTAAAAACTGTATATTATAAATAATTAATCTTATTATAGTAAACTGTTTAGAAATATTACCTAATAACAACTCAAGTATCTCTTTGAATATAAATGTATAAACTAAAACTGAAACATACATTTATTTATTTACTTAGACTTCTAGAAGCACTTTTGCATCGTCATAACATACTTGTATTGTGGCTTTATTTGAATGATTAATTGAATGATCACTATCACGCCCGAAAAAGCAATATTATGTCATCAGACAATTTATTTGCGGAACTGGTTAAATATGGATGTTGGCCAATTTAATTCCGCACTCTAGCATTGACCGTGCTATCTTACAGTTGTGTCTCGTGTATAAGTTCCTTAAAACAGTCGTGTTATTATAGCAATGGATTTCAAAGATAAAGTAGTTCTTATCACCGGCGCGAGCTCGGGCCTTGGAGCTGCAATCGCAGTTCACATGTCACAGCTATCAGCAAAATTAGTATTAGTCGGACGAAATGAGAAGAATTTGAAAGCCGTCGCCGAACAATGTGAAAAATCAAAAGGAATCAAAGCACACCCGGTAATAGCTGATGTAGCTAAAGAAGCGGACGTGGAGAGAATTGTGAATGAAACGATAAATCACTTCGGTAAATTGGACGTTCTTGTAAATAATGCTGGTGTAACAGAAGTGGGTGGTATTAGAGATACCACATTGGCAAAGTATGATAGGATAATGTCTATCAACATACGCGGAGTGCTTCAACTAACTATGCTTGCGGTACCACATCTGATCAAGACCAAAGGCAACATTGTGAACATATCCAGCATTGCCAGCACTAAAGCATTCCCTT
>NC_052110.1:1773287-1781426 GCF_012273895.1 Zerene cesonia
GCGTTGGCCTCACTGATGCTGAAGTGGAAGCATTTAACAAGGAAGTCCTTGAGACTACCCCGCTAAAGAAATTGACTGAAACCAACGATATCGCAGTTATGGTGGCATTCCTTGCGAGTGATTGTGCTAAGAGCATTACTGGATGTACTCATTGTATCGACGGTGGGAAAACATTGTCGTAATTAGTTTTATAACAATATTTACCAGTACATAAACCCAGTAAATTATACGCTTGTTTCTATTTTTTTTTTTGTTCTGAATATCATGCTTGAACTAACTCATCCTTAATTTTTAGATATAATTTAATTCATTTAAAAACATAATCATCATATAATGTAACAATATTAGCTAACAATGTTAGTCAGTAATGTGATAACAGTCGCTATTGAGATAAATTATACAAAAAACACGTCGGCACTGTATAAATTGTCAATATTATTTAAGAGATAACACAACATCATCATAAAAATGATTAGACCTAAAAACAACTGTAGCTATTAATAAAAAAACTACGGCCGTGAACCCAGTTAATTAGTAAGGTTACCAAGAAAACTCAATATATGTTACATGTATAACATAATATATACACATAATATATATAAAATAGATATGGTCTGCTTTTAATAAACATATAACAACACAATTGTAAGTGTAGCTATTATTAATTTGTTTTAGCGTTAAGAATTATAAATCACCATTTTTAAATCATGTAAACATTTACAAGTATGTATGAATAATCATTTTTTAAACTACCTCCGATTCGGAATATAGCTTTTACCGTGAAGAATCGGCAAAACTCTAGAACTTCTCCTTTAAAAATACGTTATAACCTTAAAAATACAATTTAAATTCATTTGCTTTGGTAATTATATGTTCCACGCATTTTATATAATCAAATTCAAACTCAACCCCAAACATCTGTTTATTCATTTATACTTCTTATAGAAGCACTTTTGAATCGTCATAACACAGTTTTAACATTTACTAGCGGTTCGGAAAGCAGTTTCTACAGAGAAGAGCCGGCAACAAACTCTGTAGTTGCTCTTCAAGCATCAAGATATTATCTTTTGTAAAAGTAGATTTGATAAATGATTTTAATTTTTTAACTTATAAAAGTTTTTATGAATTTATTGTAAAAATGGATACCTTCACCTTGACTGATAAACCAGTATTGAGTTTTATTAAGACGAAAAGTTAGCATACTAATGACATCTATACCAAGAACATTAAAATTCGAATCACCGACAGCGGAGTATTAAAACTTCAGTTCTTGTATATAAATAGAAATAGAACCAGATTCTAAACCATAAAAATACATGGAATTAGCACATCGATAACCAATTTTGATTCAACTTGGCTCTCATAATATCTCATATACATCAGTTTTAATAGAATTACATTACATAAATAAAATTCCGCTATCTACATAAAAAATCAATTATTACAAAAAACTTGCCAGACCACTTAATATGTATTTTATAGATACTTAACTTATATAACCAGTATTGTATGGAAATACTCTTAAATTTGTTTAGTCACAAAAGATTTGGATCACACGTATCATATATTTTATACAGTTTAACAACACATTATATTCACAACTGATCCTTGGCTGTGTATGATGGTAAGCGATCACCGACGCCCTTCTTGCTTTTTATCGAGAAGGGAAGAAGAAAGGATTGGCGACGGAAATGAAATAATGGAATAGAAAGGGTGAGGAAAAAGAATCGGACCTCCGGCTACACCACTCATCGCACGTCCATCTTCTGTGAGAGTGTTATGCTCGACTCTTTCATTCAAAGATTAGAAAAACTGATAGATTGTAACTATTTATTAAGCAAACCTCATTGTCCCAATCGACGAATCAATAAGAGTCAAAAAGTACACGTAATATTGGTCTATTTACATATAAAAGAAGTTAAAAATTTACAATATGATTTTTATATGATTGACACACTTATAAACAGACAAATAGAAAAAAACACTGACCGTAGTTTTGGGATCTATACTCTAATATGGATATATTGCATAGTAATAACTCTTATAAAATATGTACAGAAGTGGTACGTTAATGTTTTATTATTATGATTATTAGTATATTATATATGCAAATTCATTATTACCCTGCAACAAAGATTTGTTAACATATAACGCATCAGATTAGTTAGGTATTAGAATTTAAATGGAAACCTACGTTGAAACCTGACCTTGTGATGAGTGCTGACGATACTAGTATATTATTAAACATTTAAATAGTCATCATGACTGTGCAAAACAACCGAGATATTCATAGAATGAAGGCCATTGAAGATTGGAGCTACAATACAAGTTCCTAGTATAATTAGCAATCTGGAAGATTTCGTGATGAACAAAATTTAATTCAAAAAAGATTTAGACTTTAGAGATAAGTTCTTTATTACTTTGCAAATTCTTTATCACATAAAGTATCTAACTAACTAACTGTCAAACAAAACAGACTACAATACTTAATGACGAGTTGGTAATCGTCATCGAGTTTAAGCTTTGTTATAAGATTTCGTATGTATAAAATGTGACTTAAGTGTAAAACTTTAAATATATATTTGATTTCAAAATGCATGAGCTTGAGTATGAATGAACATAAACCGTTGAATGAAATTTAATTGAAAATATACTTTTTTACAAGCCTCAAATTCAAATTCATTTATTTATTATTTAAACACGACATTAGATGCCTCACATTAATGAAGTTACATTGACAAAACCTCATGTTAATGGGAACTTTGTTTAAAATAACCTAGTATAATTTTATATATAACTATTATATTTATATTATATCGTAGTATGAGAAACGAGACGTATACGATACAAAAATAGTGCCTCGGAATATACTGCACACTATTGATGTGGTGAATTTCACCCAATATATAACAACAATAAAACCTAACACGAAAGCACATATATTTCAAACTTGTTACTCGTTCCGGCTCCACCCGAAATGACTCGGGTTAAAAACATGGCTTATGACAATACTAGATACACTACAAAAATTTAGAGAGACGAGCAATAACGCCATAAAATTACAAATTCACAAACTCAATATGATAACGCACATTCAATGAAGAGTTTCATGTTTATTGAGTTTTAAATGCATTACTGAATTGTATGGCAACTATCAAATGACTGATACAAACTGTGGTGTAACTGAGAGGCATAGACACGCTCATTCTTGTTGCGCCCCAAATATCAAACTTATAAGGCCTGTGTCTTATGTATGTGTAGGTTAGACGTTTCTCAACCAGCAATCTTTCATCTGGAAGTAAATAAATGAAAATACGCTTTAAAAATTATTAGGTAGATTTTCAAAAAAATCATTACGTGAAATTTCACTTTTTTTATTTAGAATTTAACAAATGCCTTAACGACAGTCGCAACAAAAACAGGATTAGTGTTAGACAGACACACAGTCGGACAGCGAATTCTGAGCAATATGGTCCGGTTTTACCATATTGGGAAAAACTTAACATATACAGGTATGAATATTTCAAAGTTGCCCAATGAAGGGAGCCTAGCAACACTGAGTGAAAAAACAGACTTCAAGTCCAATAGGATTGCCTTCTGGTTCTCTCCTCCCCGAATATCGTATAAGTTACGTAGGAAAGCAAATGAAAGCAAAGAAAAAATAACATATAGATACGAGTTTAAACCAAATAATGCAAAGATGTCTATCTAAAGGTCTATGATTTTGTTTTCACTCGACTTCTAAAAAAGGCAGAGGCTTATTTGAAAGTTGGAGCCTCTCTTGCGGTCGATAGCATTTAAATTTGTTCCATTTATGACACTTAGAAATCGATTTACTTTTTTATTAAAAGATTGCAATTTCATAAATTTTGGTGAATTACCTATGACTCATCACATAGCATAAATGTCATTTAACTATACTTGGGTCTTACGTACATTGATATAGCTATTAATTATTAAAAGGGAGTCTCAGATAATATTTATCCTGGAACATAACTATCCATATAATGAATTTAAAAAAGCACAATACACGTATACACAATGAAGTCCATATAAAAAGTAAAACATCTGAGAATACACATGCGATTATTTTTATTGATAATATAACATAAATTCACTCTAACTGTGTAGTAAAATACTATGTGTGACTTAACTAAACTCCCCGCCAACTAAATTCCTACTTACCTCGGCAAACTAACATCTGTTTGCATAGAATGCTTAATATTTTATCATATTCACGTTTAATTAGATCTGATAAAATTGCGGGGAAAAATAAAAACGTTATCGTCTGCTGCAATTTTAATGCATACATCATTACGAACACGTAATGCTGTAATCAAAAATGAAATATTACCAACGTCGTCTTCCCATAGATAATGCTAATTTCCAACACAGTCCACAGAATGAAATAAAAAATAATTGTATTATACAGTTAATTAACTACATAAAAACTTGCCGTGCTATAAATCCAGTAGGTGTAACTTAAAACTTTTCAGTAGGTATAGCCTAACAATTATATTAGTTTGTGTATTGTTTACTACTTACACGTATTAAAATTAGAATCATAACATCAATAATATTTTTAAAGAAAAGACTCAATTATATTGATTAATTAAAATTCTTACCCCATCGATGTAGTTTTTTAATCCTTCATATAGAAAACTCAAAATAAGTGGATAGCTCGTTATGTAGTGAACAAACATCTGAAAATTTAGAAAAATATAACTGATAATTCTTCAATCAGCGTATAATGTTTCCTTCATTATTCATTATTTACCGCCAGCTGCATTTCATTATACGCTTCATAAAATTTATCCATCAATTTCTTATATATATCCAACAACTTCTTGGTGTGTTGAATTTTAAATTTTATTTGTCCTTCACCGATGACTTTCACATTTGTACATTTAGACTCGAATAGTCGCCTTAGAGCTTTCATTCGACCGTACATTATATCTAATAAGATAATACTTGGTAAAGAACTGAAATCGATTGTTAAAGGCACTGCAACTAATATGTGGATATGGATAGAAAAATTAATAAAATATTTGTAGACGGCAGCTGAGCCAAAGACCTCAAAAAGAAAAAAGATCACATACAAAAACGTACGGTTTGAAATCAGAATCATAGGGGAACCCAACAAATCATCAATAGATTTAATAGACATTATAAACATAAGAATCATTTTTTCACAAAACATGGATGTTATTGCTCCGCAGAATATTTCCAATGTCACATAAAAACTGAGGTCTATGAGAAAGAAGTTTCTGGAAGGAAATTGTGCACACAAGTACAGGATAAACGCAACGCAGTATATTATTTGAAGTATTCTTTTCATTCTAGTTGTTTCAATATTATAATAATGGCCAGTCGCTAATCTCAACAACATGATGGTTTTAAACATAATTCTTTGGCATTTTTTAATTCGAGTGAAAGAATTATTCGATGTATGTACATGCATTGTATAATGGTGTTGTTTCACTGACACTACAAAGGAGTTACTGAAATTGAATAGTATGAATTATTATTAGTGGTATGAGATAGTGGAATTTAATTAAATGTTCTGTTATCTGCGATGAAATAAAGCAACAAATTGTATGAGAATCGATTTCTTTGACATTAATTGAGTACTGTTTGCCCCTCACCTTTTATTAACTATTTCTTTTCGATAGGACTACTTTCTGAAAGAATGAATGACAGAGAAATATATGTATCTAAATTGTAATTCCTTGACCTTTTGCTTGTCAGACTTAAATCGTTCAAAAATAAAAACTTTAATTAATAAATAAAATAGATTTACCACCTTGAAATTAAACAAAATACGTACTTAAATGTTTTTATTTAATTTATAACATTATAAATACAGCCACAAATAGACAATAGAACAAAGCTACTTGTACTTATTGTTCTGTGAAAATACCCACGTATTATTTGAATAATATATGTCCAAAGATAACAATAACATACAATATCAATCAAAATATTGGCCACAAAGCCCATGCAAATGATGTCTACCCCACGTAATTAGATACTATTAAAAAAAATTATTTCACATGTTTCATTCAAATCATATCATCATTTATATTTGAAACGTGTTGTTGCTTTTAACCGAAGTTCCCAAAGACGTGAGGTTTTCAAATCGAATTGCATTTTTGGTTTTTTTTTACTAGATAATTCTCTTAGTTGTCAGTTTTTAACCAATGGACGTGATTCTGTTTGTGTTTTATATGATCTTGTTGTTAATCGGTCCCGTCTAGAATCTGGAGTAGTAACTTCCTCCCACGTTGGTGCCCGTTTTTAAGTTTACAAAGAGTAAAAATAAAAACTTACTACATTCCGTTCACTACTTTTACTACATTGCTATAAATACACAAGTACGTTTGTGTAAATCGTTCTTGTAAATCGCTACAGAGATTTTACGGCATAATTTTACTATCTATGACTGGTCTTATGACTTTATTGAAACCACCACATTCCCCTGGGAAGATTCATTACACTATATCACTCCAAATTATAAATTCCAATAGATGGTGGTACTACTGTCAATATCTATAACCACGCGAGAGGGTAACAAGATTTATAGGAAACACACGAAACATCTAAAATCTTTATTATTACTGGAACACTTATAAACACACATTGCACTACTCTTCTCTTGAATGGTCTCTTTCAACTATTATCAAATACATTTTTAACAAAATTATTATACTAAAACTAAAATCTAAACTACTATTACTGTTATGTAATATGTATGTGTATTATTTTATGGTTGAGTCAAAATTGTAGGAATGTACGTGAGTTTGTAAAGTTATTGTTTTATATACCATATATTAAAGTCTCCATACGGTTTATACACTTTTTTAGACAATGGTAGGATTAAATATCCTTGCTAAGCTGAGTTTATCAAAATGAAGGGACCTACGTAAAGATAAGATTTTGTGCCAAACAAACACACAAACACGAGTGCTTTGATAAATATGTTTAAGAAAACTTAATGCGAACATTTCTAAACTGTAAAAGTACAACCAAGTGACTAATACAGATGCCCATAAACTCAATAGACATGGATAGATTCAGAGGTATTCCTCTACATAGACAGAGGCTCACTGGCCGATGTTTCACATACAAATACGCGTTCCATTTTACAAGCGCAAGTTCTTCATCTAAAAATTCAAGAATTTATTAATACTACAAAACTCTTAACGTATATAACAATCAAATAGCAAGTTTAGAATAACTGCACTGGGATTTGTAACTTTAAAGGATACATTAATTTAAACTTTGTAATAAATCTCACCATCGCAAAACAACGATTGTTTCCACAGAATTTTCAAGATCTTCTCGTACTCATTATGAATCGATTCAGATAAATACGCCGGCACAAAAAGCATGATTAGCATTTCTTTCATTTTCAATACAAATGGTATCGTTCCTACCAAACCCTGAAACCGTTTAATTTATCATAAATTTCAATCAACTATCGATATAATGGAACGTGGTCACTGGAAAGCAGGACACACTGGGAAGAGTGAGGAAAAAACAAACACGCCTCCGGCAGTTTTTGCAATGTTACAGTTGTACTGATTCATAGATAGGTTATATTTAACTGTCGTTATCGTTATTTCTGAACAAGAGAAAATATAGAAGGCTTTTGACACTGCATACTTAATTACTATTAAAAATTGTTATTGGATAAATGCAACATTTTATTATTTTTTTATATGTGGTAGTCGAGCACGCTTCGGCACGAATTGGGCCAGCTCGCACCGGGGAAGTACCACACCCCCACAGAAGACCGGCGTGAAATAGCATTCTGCTGTGTTTCGTTCGGTAAGTGGGGGAGCCGGAGGCCTATATCCTTTTCCTTCCCCTTCCCAGTCCTTTCCTTTATTCCTCTCGCAAATCCTTTCTTAATCCCTTCCCAATTTAAAGTCGGCAACTCATTTGTAGAGGCGTAAGGTCTGTAATCGACTTTACGTCTCTACAAATGTTTATGGGCGGTGGTAGCGTTTACCATCAGGCGTCCCACCAGCTCCATTGCCGACTGTGACATAAAAATTATTATTTCATTTCATAATACTTTTCGGAACTAGATATAATTACGTCTGACCAATTCTTTCTCTGTACTTACCTTTTTGA
>NC_052110.1:1782426-1786038 GCF_012273895.1 Zerene cesonia
TATTTCATTTCATAATACTTTTCGGAACTAGATATAATTACGTCTGACCAATTCTTTCTCTGTACTTACCTTTTTGACGAAAATACCAACTGCCGTATAAACAGAAAACAAACCTTTTGGGTAACATTCGACCATGATTATCAGTATCTGAAATGAACAAACTTATTACATTATCTTCAAATTTTATAGGCAAAGCCTTACGTCACCTTCTATACCTAATATCATAAATACGAAACCGTTCGTTTTGATGATCCTCTTTCTTTGAAATCACAGTACATAAAATACCAGCGTAACTATCTTTCCAAACACAAAAATCATTCCATATAATCGCACCATTGCAACGTGAGAGATAGACAAGCCAACAAATGAACACACTTTTGTATTAAAATCATTAGAATGATTTACCCAAATCTGGAGGTCTTTGCCAGTTCTGGCGAACTCATTTAACAACATCTCATAAATCAGCACGCTCTTTCTGATGTGCATAATTTTGAATTTTATTTGATCTTTGCCAATGACATTAAAATTGATATATTTACGTTCGAACAGCCTTCTCAGTGATCTCAGGCGGTCATGCATTACATCCAATAATATAACATTTGGAATATAACTGGACGATAATGACATCAATATTAAAACAGCAGCCAATTTGGGTTTCAAATCGAATATCAACTCAAGGAAGTAGACAGTTACGGTTATGTCTATCGGTATAATAAAAATAATGTATGCAATTATACGTTTCGATATAATATGAGATTCGTTTCCCAATAACGCATCTATTTTCTTAATAGATACAATAAAATTTACTATATTGTCTTGAAAGAACATTGATGTAACTACAGCACATGCAAATTCAATTGAAGTATAAAAGTATGGATTCAAATAATCGTTTGTCGTCATCTTCCTAACAAAAACGAATAGAATGCTAGACAATGTCACACAATATATAATTTTGAATATTTTTTTTGATTTCAATACGTCCGAGCAATAATGACCGGTGAACAATCGGTACACCATCAGTATTTTGTATAAGTTGCAACGCTTTATAGAAATACTCTCCCGAAAACTATTATTTAGTCGTGGTATGTCCATTGTGAGTCAACCATCTAATGAGAATTATGTACTGAATACAACAAGCTACTGTATCTCATCATGTTAAGTGAACATTAGTAGTTATTATAAAGTATTTTATGGTTATTAGGTATGAATACGGCAATGAAGGAAATGATAAATAGTATTTATTTAAGATAGATGTTCCATATTTTTATATCATTTTTACTTTAAATGGAAGAAGAAATGTAAAAATGTGGATTTGGAAAAAAAGGCTAATAGAAACACATACAAGTCATATTTTCCATAAATCAATTGTGTATATATGTATGTTGGAAATAATGAACACGTAATGCTGTAAGCGAAATTGAAATATTACCAACGTCATCTTTCCAAAGATAATGCAATTATTTGTTTCGACACAGTCCACAGATTTAAATGAAAAATGACTGTATTTGTGTAATAATTGCATATTTTTTTTTTTAATTTGATCAGTTATCGCTATAAGTCCTCTTTCTACTTTACAGAAGTTGTAATCTAAGAATTATAATAGTTTGTATATTGTTTGCTACTTACACAACTTATAATTGGAAACATGAAGACTCGACTATACTGATTGATTTAATGAGTTTCATACACCGTCTTTATAGAAAATTCAATTTAAGTGGCTTGCTTGTTATTTAGAGAACAACCATCTGAAAATTTAGAAAAATTTTACGGACTATTCTTCAATCCATTTCTTCTATGTATAATGTTTTCTTCATTATTCGTATATACCGCCAGATGCATTTCCTTATACGTTTCATAAAAGTATACGTTTTGTAAAATTTATCCATCAACTTCTTATATATATCTAATATCTTCGGTTAGTCGAATTTTTAATTTTATTTGTCCTTCGCCGATGACTTTCAAATTTGTACATTTAGACTCAAATAGTCGCCTTAGAGCTTTCATTCGACCGTACATTATATCTAATAAGATTATGCTTGGTAAATAACTCAAATCGATTGATAGAGGCACTGCAATTAATATGTGAATATCGATAGGATAGTTAATAAAACATTTGTAGATGGCAGGACTTTCAAAAAGTAAAAAGGTCGCTCCAAAAACGTACGTTTAAAAGGATATTGCCGTCGTTCGGTCCTGTTTTAGATTCTGGAATAGTAACTCCCTCACAGGAACGTTGGTGGCCTTTTTCATTTTTACTGTTTTTTTTTTTCACAACGTGTGGTTTTATACATTAATATCACATCTAGACGTAAAAACACTAAGCAAATATATTTACACCTTACTTCACTACATTCCCTTTACTACTTTTATTTTACTACAAACTACTACTGCTCTAAATGCGCAAGTATGTTTGTGTTTCTTTCACGTCGCTACGAATTTAACGGTATAATTTTTTCATCATGACTGGTTTCATGTCTGGCATTTTTAGTCAAAGGTAACATATTTATTGTTTAGTTGAAATTTCACATATGAAGGGACCCATGTTAAGATAAAATTTTGTGCCCAACAAACACACAAACACAGGTGCTTTGATAAATATTTTTAAGAAAGCTTGAAGCGAATATTTCTAAACTGTAAAAGAACAACCAAATGATTAATGCAAATGCCTATAAACTCAATAGACATGGATAGATTCAGAGGTATTCCTCTACATAGACAGAAGCTCACTGGCCGATGTTTCACGTACAAATACGCGTTCCGTTTTACAAGCGAAAGTTCTTCATCTAAAAATACAAGAAATATATTAATACAACAAATCTCTATAAGTATATTTCAATTATATAGCAAATAAGAATTAGTCTCACCATCGCAAAACATCGTTTGTTTCCACAGAATTTTCAAGATCTTTTCGTACTCATTATGAATCGATTCAGATAAATACGCCGGCACTAAAAGCATGATTAGCATTTCTTTTATTTTCAATAGAAATGGTATCGTTCCTACCAAACCCTGAAAACATTTAATGTATCTTAAATTTCCATCGAAAACCAAGAGTTTTAAGAAGGAATGGACTAGAAAGGGTGAAGACCAGGAAACGGACTTCTGGCTGTTTTGAAATGTAACAGTTGTTCAATATTTTGGCTGTACTGATTTATAGATAGGTTGAATATTATTAACTGCCAATTACGAGGAATAAAGATATAAAAAGCTTTTTATACTGCAATGTTAATTCCTATAAAAAAATATTAGTGGAGAAATGCAATATTTTATACTTTTCGGAACTAGATATAATTACGTCTGACTAATTCTTTCTCTGTACTTACCCTATTGACGAAAATACCAACTGCCGAATAAATAGAAAACAAACCTTTTGGGTAACATTCGACCATGATTATCAGTATCTGAAATTAACAAATAAATTATTACGTTATCTTCAAATGTTATTACCAAGACCTTACCACCCCTACTATGCCATAAATCATAAATGGGAAACCATGTATTTTTTTATGTTTCGCTTTCTTTGAGTCATACTACATAAAATACTTTACTATCTAGCCTTCTATCTCCAAACACATTATTAATCATATCATAAATTGGCACCATTGCAATGTG
>NC_052110.1:1787038-1788084 GCF_012273895.1 Zerene cesonia
GACGATAACGACATCGATATTAAAACAACAGGCAATATGGGTTTCAAATCGAATATCAATTGAAAGAAGTAGATAGTTACGGTTATGTCTATCGGTACTATAAAGATAATGTATGCAATCATACGTTTCGATATTATTAGAGATTCGGTTCCCAATAACTCATCTATCTTCTTAATAGATACAAAAAATGTTACTATATTGTCTTGAAAGAACATTGATGTAACTACAGCACATATGAACTCAATAGGAGTATAAAAGTATGGACTTAAATAGTCATTGTTCGCTAACTTCATAACAAAAACGAATAGAATGCTAGATATTGTCACGCAATATATAATTTTGAATATTTTTTTTGATTTCAATACGTCCGAGTAATAATGACCGGTGAACAATCGGTACACCATCAGTATTTTGTATAAGTTGCAACGCTTTATAGAAATACTCTCCCGAAAACTATTATTTAGTCGTGGTATGTCCATTGTGAGTGAACCATCGGTTTCTAATGAGAATTATGTACTGAATACAACAAGCTACTGTTTCTCATTATGTTAAGTGAACATTATTAGTGTTATTATATAGTATTTCATGTATATTAGATATGACTATTGACGGTAATGAAATAAATAATGAATCACACTTATTTAAAAAAGAGGCAATTTGTATTTTAATATCATATTTTACTTTAAATGAAAGTAGAAATGTAAAAATGTGGATTTGAAGAAAAAAAGTCTGAAAGAAATACATACAAGTCATATTTTGCATACATCAATTGTGTATAACTGCATTTCAGTAATTGGAAGATAAGTGATACAAATACCGCATTGATTTGAAACTAAACATTTGAATTTCAATATGACCCCTCACTGAAACAATTTCAATATAAGTTACGTATATCACGTGTACGGAAAAAGCCTCTCCAGTGAATAATAACGCAAAAGTTTATATAACAAAGAGGTCGTTATAGTTTTATGTAACAACAGCTTTACTCAAGTTGAAAGGCTAATTTTATAAGCATATTCTGTATTGCTTATAAAATTGGCGGGAAG
>NC_052110.1:1788094-1790615 GCF_012273895.1 Zerene cesonia
TTTCAATATGACCCCTCACTGAAACAATTTCAATATAAGTTACGTATATCACGTGTACGGAAAAAGCCTCTCCAGTGAATAATAACGCAAAAGTTTATATAACAAAGAGGTCGTTATAGTTTTATGTAACAACAGCTTTACTCAAGTTGAAAGGCTAATATGCATATTCTGTATTGCTTATAAAATTGGCGGGAAGATTAAAAACATTGTCTGCTGCAATTTTAAGGCATACATCATTATGAACACGTAATGCTGTAAGCGAAATTGAAATATTACCAACGTCATCTTTCCAAAGATAATGCAATTGTTTGTTTCGACGCAGTCCACAGATTTAAATGAAAAATAACTGTATTTGTGTAATAATCGTATAATATTTTAAATTTAATCAATTATCGCTATAAATCCTCTTTCTACTTTACAGAAGTTGTAATCTAAGAATTATAATAGTGAGTATATTGTTTGCTACTTACACAACTTATAATTGGAAACATGAAGACTCGACTATACTGATTGATTTAATGAGTTTCATACACCGTCGTTATAGAAAATTCAATTTAAGTGGCTTGCTTGTTACTTAGAGAACAACCATATGAAAATTTAGAAAAATTTTACGGACTATTCTTCAATCCATTTCTTCTATGTATAATGTTTTCTTCATTATTCGTATATACCGCCAGCTGCATTTCCTTATACGTTTCATAAGAGTATACGTTTCGTAAAATTTATCCATCAATTTCTTATATATATCTAAAAGCTTCGGTTAGTCGAATTTTTAATTTTATTTTTCCTTCGCGGATGACTTTCAAATTTGTACATTTAGACTCAAAAAGTCGCCTTAGAGCTTTCATTCGACCGTACATTATATCTAATAAGATTATGCTTGGTAAATAACTCAAATCGATTGATAGAGGCACTGCAATTAATATGTGAATATCGATAGGATAGTTAATAAAACGTTTGTAGATGGCAGGACTTTCAAAAAGTAAAAAGATCGCTCCAAAAACGTACGTTTAAAAGGATATTGCTGTCGTTCGGTCCTGTTTTAGATTCTGGAATAGTAACTGCCTCACAGGAACGTTGGTGGCCTTTTTCATTTTTACTGTTTTTTTTCACAACGTGTGGTTTTATAATAAAGGCATACTTTGCATAACGCTTTTTTACATTAATATCACATCTAGACGTAAAACACTAAGCAAACATATTTACACCTTACTACACTACATTCCCTTTACTACTTTTATTCTACTACAAACTACTACTGCTCTAAATGTGCAAGTATGTTTATGTTTCTTTCACGTTGCTACGAATGTAACGGTATAATTCTGTCATCATGACTGGTTTCATGTCTTGCTTTTTTAGTCAAAGGTAACATATTTATTGCTAAGTTGAATTTTCACAAATGAAGGGACCTATGTAAAGATAGGATTTTTTGCCAAGCAAACTCACAAACACAAGTGCTTTGATAAATATTTTTAAGAAAGCTTGAAGCGAATATTTCTAAACTGTAAAAGAACAACCAAATGATTAATGCAAATGCCTATAAACTCAATAGACATGGATAGATTCAGAGGTATTCCTCTACATAAACAGAAGCTCACTGGCCGATGTTTCACGTACAAATACGCGTTCCGTTTTACAAGCGAAAGTTCTTCATCTAAAAATACAAGAAATATATTAATACAACAAATCTCTATAAGTATATTACAATTATATAGCAAATGAGAATTAGTCTCACCATCGCAAAACATCGTTTGTTTCCACAGAATTTTCAAGATCTTTTCGTACTCATTATGAATCGATTCAGATAAATACGCCGGCACTAAAAGCATGATTAGCATTTCTTTTATTTTCAATAGAAATGGTATCGTTCCTACCAAACCCTGAAACCATTTAATGTATCTTAAATTTCCATCGAAAACCAAGAGTTTTAAGAAGGAATGAACTAGAAGGGGTGAAGACCAGGAAACGGACTTCCGGCTGTTTTGAAATGTAACAGTTGTTCAATATTTTGGCTGTACTGATTTATAGATAGGTTGAATATTATTAACTGCCAATTACGAGGAATAAAGATATAAAAAGCTTTTTATACTGCAATGTTAATTCCTATAAAAAAATATTAGTGGAGAAATGCAATATTTTATACTTTTCGGAACTAGATATAATTACGTCTGACTAATTCTTTCTCTGTACTTACCCTATTGACGAAAATACCAACTGCCGAATAAATAGAAAACAAACCTTTTGGGTAACATTCGACCATGATTATCAGTATCTGAAATTAACAAATAAATTATTACGTTATCTTCAAATGTTATTACCAAGACCTTACCACCCCTACTATGCCATAAATCATAAATGGGAAACCATGTATTTTTTTTATGTTTCGCTTTCTTTGAGTCATACTACATAAAATACTTTACTATCTAGCCTTCTTCTTCTTTTATTCTATCTCCAAACACATTATTAATCATATCATAAATTGGCACCATTGCAATGTGAAAGGAAAACAGTGAAATAAATA
>NC_052110.1:1791615-1794176 GCF_012273895.1 Zerene cesonia
GAAATCAAAAAAAATATTCAAAATTATATATTGTGTGATATTGTCTAGCATTCTATTCGTTTTTGTTACGAAGATGTCAACCAAAAATTTTTTAAGTCCATACTTTTATACTCCTATTGAGTTCATATGTGCTGTAGTTACATCAATGTTCTTTCAAGACAATATAGTAAATTTTTTTGTGTCTATTAAGAAAATAGATGAGTTATTGGGAACGGAATCTCATATAATATCGAAACGTATAATTGCATACATTATCTTTATTGTACCGATAGACATAACCGTAACTGTCTACTTCCTTCAATTGATTTTCGAATTGAAATCTAAATTGGCTGCTGTTTTAATATTGATGTCATTATCGTCCAGTTATATTCCAAATGTTATATTATTGGATGTAATGCATGACCGCCTGAGATCACTGAGAAAGCTGTTCGAACGTAAATATATCAATTTTAATGTAATTGGCAAAGATCAAATAAAATTCAAAATCATGCACGTCAGAAAGAGCGTGCTGATTTATGAGATGTTGTTAAATGAGTTCGCCAGAACTGGCAAAGACCTGCAGATTTGGGTAAATCATTCTAATGTTTTAAATTCAAAAGTGTGTTTATTTATTTCACTGTTTTCCTTTCACATTGCAATGGTGCCAATTTATGATATGATTAATAATGTGTTTGGAGATAGAAGGCTAGGTAGTAAAGTATTTTATGTACTATGACTCAAAGAAAGCAAAACTTAAAAAAAAAAAAATGGTTTCTCATTTATAATATAAGGTAAGGCTTTGGTAATAAAATTTGAGGATAACGTCATAAGTTTGTTCATTTCAGATACTGATAATCATGGTCGAATGTTACCCGAAAGGTTTGTTTTCTGTTTATACGGCAGTTCGTATTTTCGTCAAAAAGGTAAGTACAGAGAATAAATTGGTCAGACATAATTATATCTAGTTCCGAGAAGTATGAAATGAAAAGAATGAAATATTGCATTTCTCCAATAATTTCTTTATAGGAATTAAACTCTGCATTATCAAAAGCTTTTTAAATCTTTATTACTCATAATTAGCAGTGAATAATATTTATTACTTATCTAATAAATCATTACAGCCAAAATATTGAACAACAGTCACATTTCAAAACATCCGGAGGCCCGTTTTCTGGTCTTCACCCTTTCTAGTCCATTCCTTCTTAAAACTCTTGGTTTTCGATGGAAATTTAAGATAAATTAAACGGTTTCAGGGTTTGGTAGGAACGATACCATTTCTATTGAAAATAAAAGAAATGCTTTTAGTGCCGGCGTATTTATCTGAATCGATTCATAATGAGTACGAGAAGATCTTGAAAATTCTGTGGAAACAAACGATGTTTTGCGATGGTGAGACATATCGCAAACTTTAAATTAATGTATCTAGAATTCTTTAAAGCTACATATCTCATTCTCATTTGCTTTATAATTGTAATATACTTATAGAGCTTTGTTGTATTAATATATTTCCTGTATTTTTAGATGAAGAACTTTCGCTTGTAAAACGGAACGCGTATTTGTACGTGAAACATCGGCCAGTGAGCTTCTGTCTATGTAGAGGAATACCTCTGAATCTATCCATGTCTATTGAGTTTATGGGCATTTGTATTAGTCATTTGGTTGTCCTTTTACAGTTTAGAAATGTTCGCATTAAGCTTTCTTAAAAATATTTATCAAAGCACTTGTGTTTGTGAGTTTGCTTGGCAAAAAATCCTATCTTTACATAGGTCCCTTCATTTGTGAAAATTCAACTTAGCAATAAATATGTTACCTTTGACTAAAAAAGCAAGACATGAAACCAGTCATGATGACAGAATTATACCGTTATATTCGTAGCAACGTGAAAGAAACATAAACATACTTGCGCATTTAGAGCAGTAGTAGTTTGTAGTAGAATAAAAGTAGTAAAGGGAATGTAGTGAAGTAAGGTGTAAATATATTTGCTTAGTGTTTTACGTCTAGATGTGATATTAATGTAAAAAAGCGTTATGCAAAGTATGCCTTTATTATAAAACCACACGTTGTGAATAAAACAGTAAAAATGAAAAAACCACCGACGTTCCTATGAGGGAGTTACTATTCCAGAATCTAAAACAGGATCGAACGACAGCAATATCATTTTAAACGTACGTTTTTGGTGTGACCTTTTTACTTTTTGAAAGTCCTGCCATCCACAAATGTTTTATTAACTATCCTATCGATATTCACATATTAATTGCAGTGCCTCTAACAATCGACTTGAGTTATTTACCAAGTAAAATCTTATAAGATATAATGTACGGTCGAATGAAAGCTCTAAGGCGACTATTCGAGTCTAAATGTACAAATTTTGAAAGTCATCGGCGAAGGACAAATAAAATTTAAAATTCGACTAACCGAAGCCATTAGATATATATAAGAAGTTGATGGATAAATTTTACAAAAGCGTATACTTTTATGAAACGTATTCGCTCAGTGCGAAGCCTTGGTGGGGAGAAACTGATTTACCGTCAGCGCTACCCGTGGCTATATCCGAAACTACGGGGGGCTGTTTTTATGTTTCG
>NC_052110.1:1795176-1872416 GCF_012273895.1 Zerene cesonia
AAGGTAAGTGATACAAATACCGCATTGATTTGAAACTAAACATTTGAATTTCAATATGACCCCTCACTGAAACAATTTTAACATAAGTTACGTATATCACGTGTACGGAAAAAGCCTCTCCAGTGAATAATAATGCAAAAGTTTATATAACAAAGAGGTCGTTATAGTTTTATGTAACAACAGCTTTACTCAAATTGAAAGGCTAATATGCATATTCTGTATTGCTTATAAAATTGGCGGGAAGATTAAAAACATTGTCTGCTGCAATATTAAGGCATACATCATTATGAACACGTAATGCTGTAAGCGAAATTGAAATATTACCAACGTCATCTTTCCAAAGATAATGCAATTGTTTGTTTCGACGCAGTCCACAGATTTAAATGAAAAATAACTGTATTTGTGTAATAATCGTATAATATTTTAAATTTAATCAATTATCGCTATAAATCCTCTTTCTACTTTACAGAAGTTGTAATCTAAGAATTATAATAGTTAGTATATTGTTTGCTACTTACACAACTTATAATTGGAAACATAAGATCAAATAGGTTCTCTTTAAACAAAAGACTCGACTATACTGATTGATTTAATGAGTTTCATACCCCGTCGTTATAGAAAATTCAATTTAAGTGGCTTGCTTGTTACTTAGAGAACAACCATCTGAAAATTTAGAAAAATTTTACGGACAATTCTTCCATCCACTTCTTCTATGTATAATGTTTTCTTCATTATTCGTATTTACCGCCAGCTGCATTTCCTTATACGTTTCATAAAAGTATACGTTTTGTAAAATTTATCCATCAACTTCTTATATATATCTAATAGCTTCGGTTAGTCGAATTTTAAATTTTATTTGTCCTTCGCCGATGACTTTCAAATTTGTACATTTAGACTCAAAAAGTCGCCTTAGAGCTTTCATTCGACCGTACATTATATCTTATAAGATTTTACTTGGTAAATAACTCAAGTCGATTGTTAGAGGCACTGCAATTAATATGTGAATATCGATAGGATAGTTAATAAAACATTTGTGGATGGCAGGACTTTCAAAAAGTAAAAAGGTTACACCAAAAACGTACGTTTAAAATGATATTGCTGTCGTTCGGTCCTGTTTTAGATTCTGGAATAGTAACTGCCTCACAGGAACGTCGGTGGCCTTTTTCATTTTTACTGTTTTATTCACAACGTGTGGTTTTATAATAAAGGCAAACTTTGCATAACGCTTTTTTACATTAATATCACATCTAGACGTAAAACACTCAGCAAATATATTTACACCTTACTTCACTACATTCCCTTTACTACTTTTATTCTACTACAAACTACTACTGCTCTAAATGCGCAAGTATGTTTATGTTTCTTTCACGTTGCTACGAATATAATGGTATAATTCTGTCATAATGACTGGTTTCATGTCTTGCTTTTTTAGTCAAAGGTAACATATTTATTGCTAAGTTGAATTTTCACAAATGAAGGGACCTATGTAAAGATAGGATTTTTTGCCAAGCAAACTCACAAACACAAGTGCTTTGATAAATATTTTTTAAGAAAGCTTAATGCGAACATTTCTAAACTGTAAAAGGACAACCAAATGACTAATACAAATGCCCATAAACTCAATAGACATGGATAGATTCAGAGGTATTCCTCTACATAGACAGAAGCTCACTGGCCGATGTTTCACGTACAAATACGCGTTCCATTTTACAAGCGAAAGTTCTTCATCTAAAAATACAGGAAATATATTAATACAACAAAGCTCTATAAGTATATTACAATTATAAAGCAAATGAGAATGAGATATGTAGGTTTAAAGAATTCTAGATACATTAATTTAAAGTTTGCGATATGTCTCACCATCGCAAAACATCGTTTGTTTCCACAGAATTTTCAAGATCTTCTCGTACTCATTATGAATCGATTCAGATAAATACGCCGGCACGAAAAGCATGATTAGCATTTCTTTTATTTTCAATAGAAATGGTATCGTTCCTGCCAAACCCTGAAACCGTTTAATTTATCTTAAATTTCCATCGAAAACCAAGAGTTTTAAGAAGGAATGGACTAGAAAGGGTGAAGACCAGGAAACGGGCCTCCGGATGTTTTGAAATGTGACTGTTGTTCAATATTTTGGCTGTTATGATTTATTAGATAAGTAATAAATATTATTTACTGCTAATTATGAGTAATAAAGATATAAAAAGCTTTTGATAATGCAGAGTTTAATTCCTATAAAGTAATTATTGGATAAATGCAATATTTCATTTTTTTCATTTCATACTTCTCGGAACTAGATATAATTATGTCTGACCAATTCATTCTCTGTACTTACCTTTTTGACGAAAATACGAACTGCCGTATAAACAGAAAACAAACCTTTTGGGTAACATTCGACCATAATTATCAGTATCTGAAATGAACAAACTTATTACGTTATCCTCAAATTTTATTACCAAAGCCTTACCTTATATTATTAAAGAGAAACCATTTGTTTTTTTTTTACGTTTTGCTTTCTTTGAGTAAAATAAAATACTTTACTATCTAGCCTTCTATCTCCAAACACATTATTAATCATATCATAAATTGGCACCATTGCAATGTGAAAGGAAAACAGTGAAATAAATAAACACACTTTTGAATTTAAAACATTAGAATGATTTACCCAAATTTGGAGGTCTTTGCCAGTTCTGGCAAACTCATTTAACAACATCTCATAAATCAGCACGCTCTTTTTGACGTGCATGATTTTGAATTTTATTTGATCTTTGCCAATGACATTAAAATTGATATATTTACGTTCGAACAGCTTTCTCAGTGATCTCAGGCGGTCATGCATTACATCCAATAATATAACATTGGGAATATAACTGGACGATAATGACATCAATATTAAAACAACAGGCAATATGGGTTTCAATTCGAAAATCAATTGAAGGAAGTAGACAGTTACGGTTATGTCTATCGGTACAATAAAGATAATGTATGCAATTATACGTTTCGATATTATATGAGATTCCGTTCCCAATAACTCATCTATTTTCTTAATAGACACAAAAAAATTTACTATATTGTCTTGAAAGAACATTGATGTAACTACAGCAAATATGAACTCAATAGGAGTATAAAAGTATGGACTTAAAAAATTTTTGGTCGACATCTTCGTAACAAAAACGAATAGAATGCTAGACAATATCACACAATATATAATTTTGAATATTTTTTTTGATTTCAATACGTCCGAGCAATAATGACCGGTGAACAATCGGTACACCATCAGTATTTTGTATAAGTTGCAACGCTTTATAGAAATACTCTCCCGAAAACTATTATTTAGTGGTGGTATGTCCATTGTGAGTGAACCATCGGTTTCTAATGAGAATTATGTACTGAATACAACAAGCTACTGTTTCTCATTATGTTAAGTGAACATTATTAGTGTTATTATATAGTATTTTATGTATATTAGATATGACTATTGACGGTAATGAAATAAATAATGAATCACACTTATTTAAAAAGAGGCAATTTGTATTTTAGTATCATACTTTACTTTAAATGGAAGAAAAAATGTAAAAATGTGGATTTGAAGAAAAAAAGTCTGAAAGAAATACATACAAGTCATATTTTGCATACATCAATTGTGTATAACTGCATTTCAGTAATTGGAAGGTAAGTGATACAAATACCGCATTGATTTGAATCTAAACATTTGAATTTCAATCTGAACCCTCACTGAAACAATTTTAATATGAGTAACGTATATTACGTGTACGGAAAAAGCCTCTCCAGTGAATAATAACGCAAAAGTTCATATAACAAAGAAGTCGTTATAGTTTTACATGACAACAACCTTACTCGAGTTGAAAAGCCAATATGCATATTCTGTATTGTTTCGAAATGACTATCCACGAGTGCATATTTGTCGAACAATCATCATCACAGATTCACAAACGTATAACTACGTTACAGGAAACTGACTCTTCTGCGTTTCGTGATACATATTAGAATCGCGTGACGTTTTAGAGTTTTACTGACAACATGTTTGGATGGTGCAATTCTGTAACAGCTTTGGGCTCTGTACGTTAATGGACTTCAAGCGCAACATTGTTTTCGGATACATCAAAACAAATGGATATCGGACATTCGCAATCGAGGGTTTTTATGGGATAATGCATAGCGGTGGATGAATCAAACAGTTCGTGTAAATAAACGGATAGATGCAAAATGCTACTATTACTACTTTGTTTTTACCGTTAAAAACAATATGGCGATAAAATTTGTTTGTATCTAATTGTAATGTTAGTATTATAATAATTATGCATTACCATACATCCTTTGTACATCTTTAATAAAGTAGTTTAGTCGGATGCCGATTATGTGGCTCCGTATGTCTACAAAAATATTTGTATTCATTCACATAAATTTTACAAACCTATGTACTCTCTCTTCCTTTTTAAATCTCTTATAAGCTTCACCTGTATGTTCGTATGTTACCGTTTCCATTAAACTCGACTATGATTCCATTTTAAACGAACATATTTTATTTAAACTTGGCACACTTATCAAGGATGGGAAAGAATAGAATAATTTCATAGGTTTATCTTATTATCTTGAATAGAATCGACGGTGTTATACAATTTCTGTATATATACTCTGTTTAAGAGGAAGTGAGACAACTTAGTTTACGATTTATATTAATTTTTGTATTTTTAAATTTCTTTGTTTATAAGAGGCAAAATGTAATGCTTCTTATAGTAAAGTACTGACAATAAGCCCTATTGTATCCTATTTAATATTTTGCTCGCATTCTCTGATCAGAATTAACGTAGGAGCTGCTAATTATTCTTACAAACTCGACACTTGATCCCTCCTTTATGATCTCAACGTATTTTAGGGTTCCTGTACTTGAAACTTTTATCCTTACTAATATTATATATGTGTTTGTTTGTCCTTCATTCATTTGCAAGTGAACCTTTATTGTATGCTTTTTATGTCTGAAGATATGTGGCTAGAGAATGATATGAGGTAGTTTTTACCGCGCTGAAACATTTTATTCCTAAGGGAATTTCTATTACGATCTGTATTCGATTTAGACACAAATTTTATAAATTTTATAGATGGCGTTATTACTTTAAATTTATTTTGAATACTTGAGTGAAATCACGGCCTAGTGAAATTATAGATCTGTTATCCTAGACCTGTTAAAAGATATGTGGTCTGATGATGATGATAATGACAGTGATTTACAAACACATAAATATGTGTGTATACTAAGTCATACATACATATTCATGTATCATAAATTATCCGGAGTTAGAGGTGTATGAAATGAATTTTAAACGGTATGACACACCCAGGTCTTCGCCTACGGTATCAATTATCGATTATAAGAAAATATTTCGCAAAATACAAAAGTGGGTAGTGAGGTTGTGTGGACAATAGAGGTTTATAAACATAGTGTGTGTGTCAAATTTGAAATGATTATAGAAGACTGTTATTTTTTTTCAAATTAGCTTTAAATGTTCGCATTTTTTTACACATTGCAACTGAAATATGCGAAACACATGCTATTCTGTTAGTGCGTCGCTTTCTAAACTTTTCAGTTGTACTTTGTTTCACACAACACAAAATCGTTCATTCTCAAAAGACCTGAAATGCATACGATGAACATAACAATTCTCAATGATAAAGTCCCGCGTGCACCAAGATGTTTTTCTAAAACATTTTAATCTTCTAAGTACGGAACCCATTAACATAGGGCCGCTCTTACATTAAGTTTTTGCTCCTTTTAGCGCTGCACTATCTTGAAATGAATGCTCGCTTTCCGTACAGACTAATTATGTAATTTTCCCCGTTTCATATTCCATGGCTGAAGCACGGAGCGTTTTTCTTTTGTTAAAACAGATAACTTTATCTCGCGAAATATTATGAAGGTTTTTAATTTATTCCGTTGAGGTGTTGTTTCGAAATTCTCTTGATACGCTTTTTTGGTTTTATTTCCGAATAATTTAATTCAACGGCAAAACAATTATGGTAAACGTCATTGAAAAACAAAATTTCTTTTAAGAATCCTTTTTATTATTTTATATGTAAATGTTAGACTTCATATTTCTGTAGTTCTTATTATATCATTGCATCGATTTTTTTTCGAAAAACTTAGTATGACTACATAGTATAAAACAACGTCGCTTTCTCTGTCCCTATGTCGCTTTGCTTAAATGCTTAAATGTTTTTTTCAATAGATAGAGAAATTCTAGAGGAAGGTTTATATGTATAATAACATCTATTAAACTACTCTGAATTACCTAGTAATTAATAAACCAAACTGAAAAAACCAACATAAATAAATACTATCTACGTTTTTTGTTATGTCATATACATATACATTCAGTATACATAACTATAGAATTAAGAACACATAGATATCACACATAACTCGTCACCTACTCATTCCAGAACGTTCTACGGTCGCGCGTACAAACCTCCCCAGCAAGGGTGGATCAAGGGATTCCAGTAAAAAATTCTCAGATGAATAAACCCGGGGTTCAATGCACTGCGGTGCATTAAAGGACCCTCTGTTATGCTGTATGTTAGTGTGTCACTGACGTCTTGGTGTTTAGATCCTGGGGTGGGACAAAGCGGCGTGATAAGGTATAGTCGGAGCGTTCGTGGATAATGCTGAGCAAGGATAATGGTGGATTTATTGCAGTTTTTTTTTTTTCATAATGCGTTCGGTTAAAAGATTTTTTTTATCCTAGCTGATTTCTGAGGAAAAACAAATTCTTTTGTTTACGATACATTAAGGAATGTTTTGAGAAATTAAAGTTTCATTCTTTCTTCTTGGAAAAACGAGTCAATCTCAATCTAAAAAAGGCGCGTTAAAATGTAATACTTATTGTCAGATGACCCTGATATTGATAATGAGTGAAGATCTACCTGAAAAAATATAATTTGATAAACTGTATAACTGTAACTGTGGTTACTGTGTATTCATATTATGCACATGATTTCTATGAATTTAATGTATTAATGTATGTAATTTAATGTATCTAATAAAGTGTTCATTCTATGTTTCCTACATGTCACTTAAAGTTAACTTAGGTACAGAATAATACTATACTTAGTTTGAACTAATAGCTTTTAATATAATTCATAAACATCTCAGGAAAAACAAAATCGATTAATGGACGATTTATGTTATTCATCTAATATAAGTTAAATAATGTATTTATAGTTTAATTTCATAATATAATATAATAGTTTAATTTTTATTTACGGTCATTAATAATAAGGTTTAGTTACGGTCATTAATTTAATAAAGTTATGTTATCTATCGTGAAAGAAAAGACAACATTTTTTTATTTAACGAAGAGATATATATCTATGTTCTTATGTAAGTTGTTTACCCCGGTTTCGCACGTAGTACCTATATAGCCTTCATCACACAGTAAGGCTGCAGCTTTCTATAGTTGAAAGAATATTTGTAATCAGTCCGGCAGCTTTTGCGCGAAAAGTTACAAAAATACATAAGTTTCCTCTTCATATATTCGAAACAAAACGGTAAGCGTAACACACAAGAAAATTTCTATGAAATAGCAAACCATTGTAGATAACAATAAATATTCTTCATATACCGATAAAAGAAATTAAAACGTCAACATATACCTAAAATAATTTGTGAGCAGCTTTAACATGGGCTCAATTATTTGTTCGTCACTTTACTTATAACCTTCCACTCTATTTAATGAGATGAGCGACGTCATACAATAATATTATTTGAATTATATGCCAGCAATTGTCTTTGAGTTTAGTACAAAGTTGTTCGTGAGCAAAATGAATAGCTTCCGAACTAATTCTTTGATCGGGAATAGAAAAGAATCAACTATACTTTTTCGTATTATAATGCTCTTTAGATTATTCACGGGCCATTACTATGAGTGGGAAACTTCGAAATTATTTAAGCTATTAAAACTAACATATTGCTTGCTCTATTCAGGTGAAATTGCTGTGGCGAGCATTCGCTATTGGACTGTAACTCCTATAGACGGCCGACTGTTTTTAACCGCGGAATTCTTTTGCGGTACACTAACGTCCATGTTCTTTGAGAAGTCCATTCTTAAATTCATTACATCGATCCACAAGATAGATTACCTGCTAGGTTGTAAAACTGTGCTTGTGTCGAAACGTACGATATTTATATCGTTATTTTTTCTATTTTATATAGCCCTTACTATACTTCTCTACTACATTAATAACTACCCGCTTCTTATTGTGTTTTACGCAACTCCAATATCTTTGTCGCTGGTCTTTAGTTATTTACCGCATATAATTTTATTGGATCTTATGTATATCCGTATGAAATCATTGAGAATGTTATTTCAACGTGAATTCATGAAATTCAACGTGATTGGCATTGAACAAATTGAAATCAAAATTAAAAATATCAAAAACTGTCTCGTGATTTATAAGACGATGCTAAATGATTTTAGCAAAGCCAGCAAGGAGATACAACTCGGGGTAAATATATGT
This sequence comes from Zerene cesonia, assembly GCF_012273895.1. Classification (NCBI taxonomy): domain Eukaryota; kingdom Metazoa; phylum Arthropoda; class Insecta; order Lepidoptera; family Pieridae; genus Zerene; species Zerene cesonia. The sequence continues at coordinate 1,803,709 of NC_052110.1, forward strand.
TTTTATTACTTATTCATTAGCGTAATGTAATAAAAGTTCACTGTGGTAAACGAGCACGCTTCGGCACGAATTGGGCCAGCTCGCACCGGGGAAGTACCACACCCCCACAGAAGAACGGCGTGAAATAGCATACTGCTGTGTTTCGTTCGGTTTTTTGGGGAGGGGGCTGGAGGCCCATATCCTCTTTCTTATCCTTCCCAGTCCTTTCCTTTATTCCTCTCGTCAATTATTCCTTAACCTCTTTCCAAATTGAAGTTGGCAATGCATTTGTAAAGGCGGAAGGTCTGCAATCGATTTTACGCCTATCCAAATGTTCATGGTGGTAGGTAGCGCTTACCATCAGGCGACCCACCAGCTCCATTGCCGACTATGACATAAAAAAGTATCTACTAAAAACTAAGCTAAATATTTCTATTTTTCCAGTTAATGATAATCTTAGTGACGTGCTATCCTCAGATGATATTTTACGTGTATGAGGCAATATCGTTGTATAATAAGAAAGTAAGTATTAAGTAGTAAAAAAGTGAAAATCAGTAAATATATGATTGATATTCCAACACAAAAAAGTATTTAAATAAAAGTTATAAATTTGTACTTATTGTGCTAGAAAAAAATATCGTCATTCAAATTCATTAAAACATAAACATAAGATATAATTAACAATAAGATATAATTTTAATTATAAATATCATTATAAATAACAATTATATCATAAATAAGTATGTATTTTATTTGTTTCAGAGCCATCTCAAAGCGATACAACCATGTATTAAAATCATTCAAACGCTCACGCTACTATTTATACCAGCGGTCATTTCTGAAATGATAAATAATGAGTATGAGAAAATCTTAAAAACTCTTTGGAGGCAAATATTGCTTTGTACAGGTGAGTGCTACCTTACTGTAGAAATAGCACATTAATGGAGCTAGTGGGTCGCATGATGGTGAGCGCTACCAACGCCCATGAACATTTGGAGAAGCATAAGGTTGATAAAGATCTTACACCTCTACAAATGGATTGCTGACTTCAAACTGGAAGGGGATTAAGAAAGGGTTGACGAAAGGAATAAAGGAAAGGACTGGGAAGGATAAGGAAAAGGTTATGGGCCTCCGGTTTGACTCATTGTTAAAAAACATATACATAATCGTTTTGTACGTTTTGTGTATTTATTTATGAATAAAGTCCTTATTGTATATAATAACATGTAAATGGTAACATAAAAATTTTATTCAATACTTAAATATGAAAGCACTGGTGCGACAGAGGTTAGGAACTCCAACTTAAAGCGAAAAGAGGGGGTTCGAGGCCTTGCAAGAAATATTTTTTTTTAATTGATCAGCACATTATGTTCACTGCTCGAAATAGACACACAAACAGCGGTAAAATTCATTCTAGACAAAGTAAATTTTAAATACAAAAATTGAAATAATTTACATGTTTGTGTTTGATACTGCATTAAAAATTTAAAACTTAAATTTTCACAATTGCTTTTTGTTTAATTTACAGACGAAGCGTTGCTACTGGAGACTCAGCAAGCATACCTATATATGAAACTTCGGCCGTTCAAGATCACAATATGGCGAGCGATTCGACTCAACCTATCCATGCCTATGAGTTACATTAGTGTTTGCATTAGCCACTTGATAGTGGTCATACAATTCACCAATGTTCATAAGACTCACAACTAATTATATTCTTTGGCAAAATGGCTATTGCACTTAATATTCGGTACAGATCAAACTAAATCTCAAAAGTTAAGAGTAATGTAGCCTGTGCTATGATAACTTAATCGTCTCTGGGTTATCCCAACTCATATTTTTATGCCGCATTCAAAAGTAAATTTACCTCTTTAGTTTTTCTGTGATTATATTAAAATTATTTTTTTTAAACATGTACAGCTTTACAATTTAAAATAAATAAACAATTTATTTAATTACAGCCTGGGTGTGTGGTTCCATATACTACAAGTATATGTAATCCCCTGATAAGTTTAAAAAACCTGTAGTAGGAGAGTTCCCTCTTCCTCATTTGAAAATTACATGTGTTTACATGTATTTATGAAGAGTAATTTTTTAAAACTAATTTTGCATCTCTGCTAATACTTATATTTATTGACTTCACCGTTACAACTTCATTGCAATTAGAATATCGGGCGCGAACTGTAATTGTCAATATTAGAATTGAATGTAAATTAATCAATACAAATAATGATTTGTTTTGAATCGTTTCTTGTCGTCCCTCTATTAGGTGGAGAGGAAACATTAGCAAAGAGGACTCTAGTGTTATCTGATTTTTCATATTCAATTACGCAGTGCCGGAACACCGTTGTGAATCTAAAATCATGTTAAAACGTTAGTCTTGCGGTTGTTCTCTCTCCGATCGAAAATTAACAACCTGAAATAAATACAGAATACTAAATTGTAATAATTACGTGATTATTCTATATATGTATCTGCTATATGCATGTATATGCCATATATAACAGATTTTAACTCATTTGATTCTTTGACACGGCGTTTTCCTATCGTGATGTTTTTCCTTCACCGTTTCAAGCAGAAGTGATGTGCAAATAAATTGAAAGCCCCGACTATTCGCTTGAAGTCAGAGGTTCTCACCACTGAGCCACCATTGCTTCAAACAGTTAAAATATAATCTACAGCTGTACCTACTAGATCCCCAGATCCATGCTTTCGTGAATACATAACAAATATCTGACCTCACCAGGCGGGTTTACAAAAGCAGTAGAAGCCTATGTATAAGATCTAATATCCGCGTTAATAACGGTTTAGCCATTACGTATCTCATCTAAGATTAGCTTTATAGAGGTGTATTAATCACCTGTACTTCTCAATAGCGCCGGAGAACTGAGACTAACTTTATTTTAGTCCACTCGACCCTCGAAATCCCAATTTAATGACCAGAATTTAGGTAAGTATTGTCGTTCTTGATAGCGTATTGGGTAATTTATACTCAAGTGAGGGGTTTGCAGTTATAAGTGGAAGAACTTTTCCGGAATTTGACCGGAAAACTCTGGCTATTCTATATATGGGGTATTTTCATTACGTAAATTTATTCTTACTATTATATTGTAATTGAAAACATATTGTTTTTAATACAATGTTGTGTTATATAACATGTAGTATTCATTTTCTTTTTTAAGTCGGTTTTATCTGTATACTTTAAGTTAAACAGATAATTACATATTTTGGCTATTTCAATGCAGTATTGTCGCACCAGATTTATTGCTATTGTGTTATCTTATTTTTACATCGTAAAAAACTCTACATACGATCAAAATATTATAAACAATTACTGGACGTATCAATATCTATCAATATCTTCACGAATCAAATGCCCTTACGTAACCGTAACTCCAACATGCACTGTATAATTTTCACATACGTCTGTCTGTCCGCGATGTACTATATTTACATACGTCCCTTTGTTTGACGCGTAATTACTGTGTTCCGGTCCATTCCTACTGATATATTGGACAGGATTTGTCAATGCTTTCACCTACGTTAGATTAGCATTATGCTATTTGCACGCCATTTACAGTTTTATTATGTACATAATAAGGGCTATTTTATTATGTAGTAATTATGAACTATTTAACGGATTTTGGACGTCTCTTATTCATGGTGTTTATATACCTAAATGTTCGAAATATCTGGGTAAATTATGTAAGAAATAAAGCGTAAAAAGTCTTTTGTTTTAATAGCTACTACTAGGGACATAGATAGCCTATAATACTCAGGGATCACACATCAAGAAATAATTTTTGACATCTCTCTAGTAGTCGTGAGATCAGCGAGTGCAAACATACTCTTTACTATTATATAATAAGTATACAAGTAGACCATACTCTATTATATATATTTTTTTATTATCAGAAAAAAACAAAAATTAACAAGTTAAATGTGTAGTAACTAAGGAAAAACCACATAAGTTTAAAATAATGTGCGTATACAAATAAATTTACAATATTAAATTTCCTTTTATTACTGTCTAATTAAGTAGGTAAGTAGTTTAAACATACCAAAACAATACAATAAATTTTTTATCCATATCCGTATACAATTACTATAGCTTGTTTAAGTAGAAATGCTTAAGTTTACGTTTTAAATTAATTTTAGTAATATTTTTTCTTTAAAATATCTGGCAGCATGTACGCAGTACGACGTTGGCCGTACAAGTTTTTAGAGAAGGGTTTTGTTTAATTTATTTAGACTAGTGTTGCGTGTATGGTAACAATGTGAATTGAAAGTATAAAATTTTGTGTTAAAGAAGTTTTATATATTATAACTAAAAAAAGACCATACATATTTTTTTATTATAGAACTTTGATTCAATAAAAAGAATGAAGACACAATTGTAGTACCCACCCATATATTACTTTTACTAATATATGGATATCAACTTCATTTAACCCTAACAATTGTTCTCGAACGTTAATCATATACATATTATAAACAAGAAAACGAAAAATCTAGTCTAATTACAGTCATAAAAAGAAACTACCTCATTAAAATCCTGTATATATCTAGTTTGAAACACATATTTGATCTATCGTTTTATGTGTGTATATATTAATTACCATACATACAAATGTTTATTCCATCGCTTCTATAATATCTTAAAAAAATAATAACTATAAGAAATTGTTCGCGAAATCCTTAAGATACTATTTTTATCTGAAATAATGATTAATGCTAGTCTTACTCGAGCTAGAACACAATACCCTTCTAACTATTGTTGTCTTTAATTAATGAACCGAACTTACAATGAAATGTAATTAAATTGTGTTTCACTTTACAGTTTTTAAAACGCAAGTCTTAAAGCGCGAGATAATATTTTCATTAGATAACAAATAAAAGGTACTTTAAATTAAAAGCTTATATTAAACATATTAGAGTAATAAAATGACGTATAAAAGAAAATAGTGTTCGAATGATTCGTTTATATCAATTTCATCAATAAATTTTGGAATTTGATAAAAATTAACAACTTATCTACCCAATGTTATCATGTTCTATAAATTTGTGCTACTTTATGTAAAATAAAGTTCCAAACGCAGTTCTTTCATCCGTTTGTGTATTTGAATTGTGTAAAGTCGCAAATAAATTATTCCATCGGTAATGCAAGGGCGTGGTTCCTGTCATTTGATATGATTTATTTGCGCAAAGCTTTCTACTTTCCTTTCTCTTGAACACTGCAGATAATTAAGTACATTTCGTATCGTATTTTGTAAGAATATAAAAATTATGTTATATATGTCTACATTATATGAAACAACGTCGTCCGACGGCAATTGTTTCATATATTTTTATATTTTTGAGTAGTTTATCAATTCCCCTAAATACCCTACAAATTGTTATTAAATATATGTCCTATCATCCATCTCTATTAGGATCGAATAATTTTTCATTTAAATATAAAAATAAAAAACCACAGTCACATTTTTTACCATTATCTTTTGTGCATACCAATTAAGCATATAGTCGGTTTTATATAGATATGTTTTAATAAAGCGCGCGTGCTGCATATTAGCATACGAAATTAACCCGTCAGAACACAGCTGCGGCATATGACCACTCTACTGATTGAAATTGTATTTCATATGTGGATAATATATGTATTTCATGGTACTGTACGCACATTACACGTATTATATTTATAGATTAAAATATATACACGAAATATTGGTGAATATTGCCGCCGTCTATAAATGAATCTATGTACATTTTACATCTAAAATGTATTTTCTATGATTAAACAGTTAAACTCATAGAACATGTTTAATATTTAGTGTAATCTATTTTTCTAGCTACACATACAATATTTACAATATGCTATGCTTGGCCTTTGGCAATGATTGTAAAATTGTTGAAATATTTTTTCTAAACCAGCTTTCCAAACTATTTTGAGCTGCCACATTTAACTTAAACAATGCATATTTTTCACATTATCTTATTGAAAAATTAGTCACACCACATATCCCGAAGCTAGATCAAATCCAATTTCAGAGAACACTGGAAGCTTTATCGTCCAGTATACGAGAAATAGGTTAATATACCACCAGTGTTTATGTAGCATCCGAATGTATTGCCTCGGACCATGCAAGGCTGACAGACCACATTGTGGCCTTAAATTCTAAGTCTTCCGCCATGAAGTCCATGTAAATCACCCCTTAGAGGCCGGACTAGTAGAAATAAATGGAGCGCAAATGCAGGACTGAGCAAATTTAACAGGGACAGTTCGAATGCCTATTGCGGACAGGGATTGTGTGGGCTGGATGCTGCTTTGGTGCGTTTTGTGAAGAAGTTTTCCCATAAATTATTTAAAAACATGCACACAAACACTTTGATAAAAACATGTAATGTAATCGTACAAAATAATAACCTTTCACAAACATTCCAAGCATTCCCAAATTCATATAATTATCAAGTATAGTATGACAGATCGGCTGCAAATCTGTACCTCTCTTTTGTGTTTTTTCTTTATACATATGTTAAACGTAGAATTAAGTGTAAAATATTTATTAAAATCATAGTACATAAAATGGAAGTACTTGAAACTAAATTACATTGTATTCAAGTCGATTGAATACGATTGTGTTCAGTTCTCTATATCTTTGTTCTACCGTATGTTTGAATAGATCAGAGTTATGTGCATTTGGAGTTTAATACTTTATCAAATATATTATGATTAGTAACCTAGCATTTAATCGAAATTCGTTAATAAATACTTAATATTATAGTTTAACTAGCTGCGCTCCGCAGTTTCACCCGCGTAAATCCGTATCCCGTAAGAATATCGGTATAAAAAGTTGCCTATATATTGCCTATATACTTACCAAATTTTATTGCAATCGTTTCAGTAGTTTTTGCGTGAAAGAACAACAAATACACACACATCCTTACTAACTTTCGCATTTATAATATTAGTAGGAAGCAGGATTGTAAGATAGTTCACTGTAGTAGACTCAAATAGTCAAAGCTTAAATTATTAATAATGATGCTGATGATTTCTATATTTCGCGACTGCCAAAACGAGTGAGAAGAATGTTTTTTGGAACGAAGTTCCTTATCGCGCGTTGTGAAAGGGGGCTAGACGGAAAAAATTCTTACGAAAAGTTGTCACGACACTTTTTGCTATAGTAAGCTATTGTTAGCTGTGCGGCGTCGCATGTTTCTCTGTCTGTCTCTCTCTTTATTATAGAAAGCAAGCCCGATATTTCAATTCTATTTCGCATTGAACAGAGCCTACTGATTACGTTTATATAAAATTATTTTTGTTATTAATTAAAAAAATATTATCATAACTTAAAAATAATAATGTGTTATTACAATTTCTTCACTAATTAATTAATCGAAAAGAACTTCGTTCCATCCGGGTGTCCCTTGACACCTCTCAAATTTTTTGTTATTAATTTCTAGTTGAGCGCGCGGCTTTAACCACGGCCCTTATTTTTAAAACCAATCATAGCTCATGTGTCTTAAAGACGCATCAAAATGGGATAAGATGTCTTTGTAATAAAATCGGTCCAGTCTTTTCTGGTATATAGGTACTGTATATAAATTCATTAAATAAAATGTTGTTACATATCGGTACTCCCTTTATTTGGATGTTTCAACAATAATTTACATTTTTTTATGTAACAAAAAATATAACGAATGCTCAGAAACAATTGGTTTTCCAAGCAATCGTATTTAAGCTAAATAACATCTCATTATATCCGTGACAATGTCGTGATCGGAATATTAATAAATGAAGCAACACACACCGAATTATAAATGTATTTAAACATCAACAAAGAACTACGTTACTACTGCCAGTACTTAGCCATTCTGTTCACATCCTTGAAAGCACCTTGGGAATAAGCCGCTGATCCAAACTTAGTTCAGCAATAAAATGTGGCTTCTCTCTCGAACGCCAAAGTTTCCGTTCCTAATGATATCTAGTGCGACTCAATTTCATCTGAACTTGAGCGCAATTTGTGCAAATTGCTAAGGAGTTGAGACGTTATCGCAACTCAGAGCTCTAATGTAGTACATGTTTATACATGTCTTGGATGTTTTAGTTAATTGGAATTGGTTTAAGCACGTTCAACATACCTATGAATTGTTGACATTTAATTTGGTCGTATTATAATTAGATTTTAATATCCTTCTTAACGTAGTCGTATTATACTCTCGTTATATAAGTGATTTCTTGCAAACACGGCTAAATGGTTATATTTTGATAGTATCCATACATTATGTGTGATGTTAAGCTTCTGTGTTGTATTCTTCCTAAGCAATTGATATACGAATAGACGGTAACAGTAGAGAACAGTACATAAGCTGATAAATTCTGCACTAACCACACAAATTACTTACGAGTTATATATACAATGAGTATTTAATTAGTTATTTTAAAAATGGGCGCACTTTTATTTGCCACCAAAATACGTAACAGTCATTTGTGTAGAAGACAAAAGCCAATGAACAATTCGAAAATGATTTCCTTATTAAGTCATATAACATATAACAGTTTTGGAACAATTATTATAAAATAGAAGAAAAACTAATTATAAACAGTAGCTCAATGACGTTCGGCCTAGAATATCTTCATTAGAGTGTAGGTGTGGTCTACGCAATAGAATATTGTTATCATCCATTGCCACCTCAACCAGAAAAAAAATCTGATCAAAATTGATGAATCAACTAAAATTGTGTTCAAAACTTATGTTGAATGAAATAGATTTATCGGCAGTTTCAAGAAAGGATAAAAATAGCACAAAAAATAAATACAAATATCTTTAGTACATTATAAATTATCACCAATTCAATCAGCTCCATCGACCTTTCGACTCCACTAAACTGCACTACAAACTGGAAATTTCGTAAAGTCGACCTCAGTGAACATTTTTCGGGTCGAATTTCAAGAAAAGTTAGTACTTATAAGAAAGTCCTACTAATATTATAAATGTGAAAGTTTCTAAGAATGTGTGTGTGTGTGTGTGTTTGTTGCTCTTTCACGCAAAATTTATTTTTTATATTAATTAGATTGTATGTTTGGGTTAAATAAATAGACTCCTATAGTACTACTGGTATGGTTTGGAAAATTCTTTCACCATCTGTAAGCTTACATTATTCCTAAATGACTGCTTTATTTCATTCTGTTATAACGGTATTTATTTATAACATGGTCCGGTTTCTGCGGCGCTTACAAACAATATGCAAATTTGTTGACATTGATGATCTGATAATGATTTGATTTGTCATGCATCGCTGCCAAGCTCTATATAATTATTACATTTGCCAATATTAAGCATAGCTTTTGATTACACATTAAACTTTGGTTAATTTATAGTATAATCGAGGCATAGTATGTGCTTAATCTGTGCTGTCGAAATATAACATAGTATATTTTGTATAGTATTTTTATACCTATGTATCGACTTAATTTGAGCCATGTATAGGATAATAATAATCTTAATATATATACCAATTTAGTGTCACTTTGTTTGCCCACGATTATTCGAATAATGGTAAATGACTCCCCGCACGGAGCCGGGGCGTGCAGCTAGTTATTTTATAAATTGAGAAAATTAAGAACCACCTTCGCTTTGAGAATACTTATTAAAAATATGTAAGTATTTTTGTATATGAAAAGTTGAATACAAAGATGTTAAAACGACTAAATGTGAAAGTCACTTAGACAGGAATATTTCGATAAAAAGTAACTCTTCTACTATGAGCATAATGCTTTAAAACATTATACTTTGTTTCTGAACTGAGCGGCAACGATGAGGTGAGATATACATACGCTAACAAAGTTTATCGGTAGAGAGATATTTAAGGGAATTGTTCGAAAAATATACATCTGTAGGGGTTGGTGGGTGATCGTGAAGAGAGCACGGCGTATTTCAGTACGAAAAGATACATCTGAAATGAGTAAAGGCCAATAAACAAATGAATCGTTGTTTATGCCTAGTCTTCGAATGATTGAATTCTTTGTTCATTTATTATTTATTGCACTTATTTTACAGAGAGAAAATAGAACCAAACTGAAAAGATTACCTGTTTGTTTCGTTTTTTTCTTTGTTGACCGATTAGTAGAATAGATCTATAGCGATAACGGCGTTTTACTTATACAGAGAAAAATCTAATCTTGCGTACTAACACAAATGAATACAAGCAATAACTACAAAAAGAACAAGCGATTGCATTCGAATCCAATAATTTCGAGAAATAGATATTTTATACTGTTTTATTATATATTAGCTATTATATGCGGCTTTGCCCGCGCGACCAGAGTAACTTAATAAGAACTATTACATGTGATATTACATATTTCATAAATTTCGGAGTGATTCGTTGCATCACAATGGACAGACAAACAAACACACTTTAACATTTATAATAGAATAGGTTAATGTTATATCTATTATTATAATACCTTTCCAAAAGACGGACTGGTGCAACAAAATCTTAATAATTTTTTCATATTCACCATGAATTAGTTCAGCTATAACAGCAGGCACAAATAACATAACAATCATAAGTAATGCTGAACAAATTAAAAATATCACGTCGTTTAATGGCCAGATCTAAAAGAAAGTTCACAACATTAGCAGTATTAGATTTTTGACGAATCCTATCCTACTAATATTATGAATGCGAAAGTTTGTAATGACGTGTGTGTGTTTGTTGCTCTTTCACGCAAAAACTACAATAAAATTTGGTATGTAGACAGCTGGATAACTGGTAAAACATATAGGCAACATTTTATCCCGATATTTCTACGGGATACGGACTTACGCGGGTGAAACCGCGGAGCGCAGCTAGTATTAATATAATACGCAAAGGCTGACTCACTGATCTAACAACGCACAACCTAGATCAAGATAGCCAGGATGATGTAGAAATCCGCTAAGAAAGGATTTTGATTAATTATACCATTTATCATGAAAATTTATTTTGACCACGCGGGCGAAACTGCGGTCAACAGCTAGTTAGGTTATAAAATTGGAACATTCATATTGCTTTGGATCAGATAATTTCAGAAAAAAGATTGCCTGATTTGAAATAATTATTTATTTAATTAATTAACGATCCACCTCAACTTCGCCCGTTACGTTTGCACAGGTATTACGAACACTTCCTCGGGTATGGATCCACAACGATGAAAGAATTTTTGAAATAGGTCCAGTAGTTCCTGAGATTATCGCGTTCAAACAAACACACTCTTCCGGTCTAAATTATTTGTATCGTTATATAGTAATTAGTATTTATTTTCTACCGTAAATAAGTAACGATAGTTATTTCATTTATTCAATTCAAACTCTTCATTAACTTACTGGATTTCCAAATAGCACGATAGTTGCCCAAAGTTGGGACAAAGTTTCCGGATAGTTGACCAGTATCGAGAAAAATAACTGAAAGGAATAGAAAATTAATTGCGTGTACTTTTAAAGAATAACAAAAAAAAATATTTACGTTGATAGTGAGTGAGCTTGACTATTGCTGTAATAATTTATTTTCCGAGACAGATATGAAGATATATTATTGATGGTTAAAATACTACTATTTTGATTGAATCTACATTCATGCTATGTTAGTTTTCACATACAAAATAAACCGTGGAGGTTTTCGACGAACGAGGAATGAAAATTTGCTCAGGTTTCTCATATAATTTAGATTTTTTTTTTTTATGTCACAGATAATTTTAAAAGAACCAATTTAACTTATTCTACTATAAATATCTGGTGCCAAAAAACACTGACAGTTTTATTTGAGACTGATAATTGGTCGGTGACATTGCAGTTAGAAACAAAGATAGCTGACCAACCCTTGGATTGAATAGTATACAGTTTAGAAATTTAAAAAAATGTTATTGACTTATAACGTTGTTAGCCAATGTTGTACTGAAACTATCTTTGTCTTACCTAGACTATACGTCGTAATTGACATACATATATATATTTTTTTTCAACTTACCGTCACATTTATGTCTCTCTCTACGAAATTCATGTTATTCAACAAACATTCATAAACTCGCAAGCATTTTCTCAAATTTTGTATTCTGTATTCAACCATATCCCGACCGATTGCATTTACCGAAAAAAACTTACAAGTGAAGAATTTTCTCAGAATCTTTGTGCGATTGTGCATCACATCTATTTCAATGATTTGTGGCATATAACTCAAAGATATCGACAAGGAAATCAGAAACACGAAACACGATTTATCTGAGTCGATAATAAAGAGAGCACTCTGTATTAAAATTATACCAAACAACATAACGTAGATTTTCGTTGAAACTATCCTCGGTTCGAAATTTAAAATCTTATCTAAATCGAGTGTTCGGAAGAAGTACATGATAGTTCTTTTCTCGAAGAAAAACGACTTCATTATAGTGAGATAAAATTCAATTGCTGTATACAATAACGGGTTTGTCACGTCGAAACTTATATAATGGAATAAATATACGCTTGTGGCAATGATATAAGATACACAATACATCCTTTTTAATAGATTGTATCGTTTTCTAGATTGAAAATCAAAATAATGTCCAAAGAGCATGCGGAGAAACATTAGTTTGGTTAGAGCATTAATAGACTTTGTCTCGCTTTTACTTTTATAAGACAACATGTCGAGAATAAAACAATTTATATACACACGCGCGCTTCGAAACACCGTGCACTGCTATTAATTATTTTAATTGCAAAATTGATCAATAAATTTCATGCTTTTAGGAATCTAAATAATGACACATGCACAAATGAAACGCTGTAATTACATTTATAACGAACTAGCTTTTGCCCGCGGCTTCACACGCGTCATATTAGCAGTAGTTTAATAGATGTTGTTATTCACATAAAGCTTCCTCTTGAATCACTCACAACTCACAACCGGTGTGTAGTTTTAAAGATCGTACATTAAGCATACATACAAAGGAAAAGACGCGGGAAGCGACTTTGCTTTTTGCTATGTAGTGAAAAATTCAAAGACACGTATATCGTGCGAGGGGCAAAGGGCGAGACGCGGGAGGCACGAGCCCGAGGTACATACACTATGTTAGCAGCTCGGGACACTACTTAGGGTTTAACGCGCAAATATTTCAAAGTATGTTTAAATTTCTTTAGACTTATACGGGATACGTTTTATTACTGCGTTATAAAAATAGTAAATTTTTTGCTGTAAGAGATTACAAATCGTCTTTTTGTGTTAACTGCATATACTTCATTACCATATTATAGACTGTTATTGAGTTATTTTTTTATTTTATTTTATTTATTTTTTTTATATCATAGTGGGCAACTGAGCTGGTGGTTCGCCTGATGGTAAACGATCACCACCGCCCATGAACATTCGCAGAGGCTTAGACCGCTGAAAATGCGCTGCCCGCTTTTAAGGAATAAGGGATAAGGAAGGGATTGATGACTGGAAAGAAGGAATGGACTGGGAAGGGCTAGGAGAAGGAAATAGGCCTCCGGCTCCCCCACTCACCGTACGAAACACAATAGCAAGCTATTATTTCACGCCGGTTTTCTGTGAGGGTGTGGTGCTTCCCCGGTGCGAGCTGGCCCAATTCGTGCCGAAGCGTGCTCGACTACCACATCCAAATGTTATGTCATGCCCCTGCGAGTGCGTCTCCCTTTTTAAGGAGGGATAAGAAAAGGATTATAGATTATAGGTAAGAAGAAATTGACTAGGTAAGGTGAAAAAAAGGAAACGAGATAATATGACAACCGCGATATTTTTTTCTTTCACAGATTAAAGGCATTATTTTATGCTTAGTTATATACTGTGGTAGTCACAACGTGAAATACAAATTCAATCTAAATAAAGTACAAAAAGACAAAATGCAAAAAGTATTATTAATTAAGCTTTTTATGAACATTAGTGAATTGTACGACCACAATCAAATGGCTAATGCAAACACTAATGTAACTAATAGGCATGGAGAGGTTGAGTCGAATCGCTCGCCATATTGTGATCTCGAACGGGCGAAGTTTCATGTACAAGTACGCTTGCCGTGTCTCCAGTAACAGTGCTTCATCTGTAACATTAAGAACAATGCATGACATAACTAGCTGCGCCCCGCGGTTCCACCCGTGTAAGTCTGCATCCCGTTGGAATATTGGGATAAAAGTTGCCTATGTGTTATTCCAGTTGTCCAGTTATCTACGTACCAAATTTCATTGCAATCGGTTCTGTAGTTTTTGCGTGAAAGACCAATAAACACACACACACATACATCCATCCTCACAAACTTTTGCATTTATAATATAAAAAGGATAGGAAGTAGGATTAGGTAAATAAACAATCCATATTTTCTATATTGCGCTATTCGTGATTATTTCGACAACAAGGGGGTTACACTCACCTCTACAAAACAACATTTGCCTCCAAAGAGATTTTAAGATTTTCTCATACTCGCTGCTTATCAATTCAGAAATAATAGCTGGTGCAAAAAGTAATGCCAGAGTTTGATTTACTTTATTAAGTGATGGCACCACGTCAAGGTAGTCCTGGAATACAAAACGAAATGTGATAAAATTACATCTAATTATAGTGCATTAAGGTAGTAAGTAGTTTCAAAAATTTCTGAATACCACTTCAGAGAATCATTTCATTGTTAGTATAGTGTAGGTATTTTATAAAAATATATATTCAGGTTTTACTATAATAATAGTATTCATATTACGTAAAAATCACTACGTGATTTTTTAGCATTATTGAATTTTCCTCGTCATCGCTTCTTGCGTCCATACACCTTAGGCATAAATATATATAGTTAAAATAATTGTGTAGATCACTCCCTTCAATTAACAACATAGCTTTGTAGCGTGCACAAAGTTTGAATTAAATTGTTCGTTTAAATTGGGTTAAATCAAATTTAATTCAGTTGGTCATATATAAACAGGTGTTGCTAGTAAAAGCGTCTCAAAATACAGTATTGTGATACTTACTTTATAAGAAATAAACAATATTATTTCATACGCAAAATATAACATCTGAGGATAGCACGTCAGTATTATAATCATCAACTGAAATCATCATAAATCGTGTGATTAAAGTTGTGTAAAATCATCTTCAATATTAATCGTAATTAGTAATAAGTAGATAAAATTAATGTGAAAACATTTACCCCAAGTTGTATCTCCTTGCTTGCTTCAGTAAAATTATTTAACATTGTCTTATAAATCAACAAACCGGTTTTGACGTTAATAATTTCAAATTTAACTCGTTCGTTGCCAATAACGTTGAATTTCACACATTTACGTTCGAATAATCTTCGCAGTGACTTCATACGGATATAAATAATGTCCAGTAAAATGATATGCGGTAAATTACTAGAAACCAGTGAAAACGCAACAGGAATTAAGCAGGATATAGATAAAATTGGGTAATTATTAAAATAGAAGAATATTACACTAACAAAAATGTTAAATGTGAATAAGATCGATATAAATTTCGTACGATTCGATACAATTACAGTTTTGCAACCAAGGAGGAAATCTATCTTGTGGATCGATGTAATGAATTTGAGAATCGAGCTCTCATAGAATATTGACTTGAAAACACCGCAAAATAATTCTAACGTGAAAAATATAACAACGAATTTAGGCTTTGATGTCCAATGAACAATATAGCCCACGGCAATTATACTAGAAAATCCTAAGCAATATGCTATTTTTAATAGTTTGTAGAATTTCGAAGTTTTACACCCATAGTAATGGCCCGTGATTAACCTAAATGCCATAATGATATTAAAAAGTATATTTGAATCTTTTCTAGGTGCGTTGGAATGAATGCTCAAAGAATCCATCTTGCTATGCCGAAAAGCAACTCAGTACTAAAGTAAAAGGTAATTTCTATTTAATTGAATATTTATTATATGACTTCACCGATCTCATTAAGTTGAGTGGAAGATTTAAATAATAAAACATAGTGGTACAAAATGAATACGTGTTAAAGATATGAACTATCTATGAACTACAAAATAACGTTCATATATGATTATTTTTTAGTTTTTATAGCATTGAAATGCTTCATAATTTCTAGTCTATCAAATTTCTCAACGTTCATATATGATGTTTTTAATCAACGACAATACAGAAAATCTCAAGTCTAAGCGCATTTATTCCTCTTTTTTTTCGTATACACAACACACCGTATCTTTTGCAATGTGGCCAACGACAGGTCTCCGTAAGGTCAATAAATCAGTTATATTAAACTCTTAATCATGAGATTGCTAAGTGTCGAAACATTCGCTTGATTGCTTTCGCTTCATCCATAATACTCGCTTACAAATTAATGAAATATTTTTCGTTCGGCTATAATGCGGATATACAACAGTTGTTTTTGGAATTAACATTAATCTCAGTAGTCAGGTAATCAGGTAATAAAAAATAAATAAAAAAACAAAAGAGCTCAAAATCTACGCTTGAAAATCAACTGGTCGCTTTATCAACTTCAACTATCAACTATGCAAATGGTCTGTATTATCATACTCTGTAAGGAAGTATTACAATAGTATTAATTATATTATATGTGACAAGCTAAATATCTTGGCATAACATTAAAGACGTTTTATCGTGGGTGCAACAAATAAAAACTCTAAGCAAAAAGTATTTGCAACTGTCAGCTTTATAAAGCGTTTGAGCCATTTGTTGTCCATATCCATCAAAGTTATGTTAACTCAATCTAGTCTCCTACCCATCCAAAACAATTCGAATTTTTGTCATAAGAATATTGGTATACATTATCTTAACAAACGGGAGTGATTGAAAAACTTCTGTATTGGATCCATATTTTGGTTAAGAAAATTTGTCTCTTTTGAAAAAAAGTCACTTGATTTCCAATTTGATTGCGTATGCTTACATTCATTTCTTCATTCAATTTTACACGGCTTAATACTAAAATTTAACATTAGAGGCATCTATCCGGAGGCCCGTTTCCTTTTCCTCACCCGTCCCAGTCCATTCCTTCTTTCCAGTCGTTAATCCATTCCTTTTCCCTTACCCCAAAAAAGCGAGCAGCGAATTCGCAGAGGCCTTACCTTTGCGAATGTTCATGGGCGGTGGTGATCGCTTACCATCAGGCGAACCACCAGCTCAGTTGCCCGCTATGACATAAAAAAAAAATCTAATTTCTGTATAGTTTTCCGGAATATGTCACAAAATTAATTACTCGTGAAATAACTCCTTTACTGTATAGGCAATCCATTTTGGAATGACTTACTAGCATTAGGATAATTTAAAAGAATACACAATGATCGTCTTTATTCATCTATTTATATGACTTATCAAGTACGTACTGTATAAGTATTTTTATCTAAGTCATACATATTTTAATTATTTGTGTGTTGTGTATTTATTTATGCAATTTTTGTTTTTTTTTTTTGTTGATGCAAGCTGTAGAAAAGGAATAGAGATAAATTCTAATAACAAAAGTCTCTAGTCATATATTATTATTTGTACTTAGTTTCATGATTTACGTATTAGCACTAATATTGAAATAGTCCCAATCCCGAATAGTGCGATCAATTACGAAGTTTTATGAACATTGGTGAATTGTATGACCACAATCAAGTGGCTAATGCAAACACTAATGTAACTAATAGGCATGGAGAGGTTGAGTCGAATCGCTCGCCATATTGTGATCTCGAACGGGCGAAGTTTCATGTACAGGTACGCTTGCCGTGTCTCCCGTAGCAGTGCTTCATCTGTAACATTAAAAAAACTACATGACATGAATAATAAAATGTAAAAATTGATACGGAACCAATTATTTGAAGCTTTTCCTATGTTTATATATTGTATTCGTAAGTTTGCGATTCTAGAATGTTCTCTATCGTTCTGCAATATTGTTTTATAAGCATAATGTATTTAACACTAACAGTATTGTACATAAGGTGAATTTGTATTTTTATAACTACATTACATTGCGTGTGTTCTAATTATTAAATCAATTTTTCCGCTTTGCTTTTTATCAGCATAGTTTACCTATTAGTTAACATAAACTTGCAATCAAATGGTTTAAATCTATTTTTAACAAAGGGTCAAACCTATCACTTTCGGTTGCGCCGTTAATGCGCTAATTTCTACAATAAGGGGTTTACACTCACCTCGACAAAGCAATATTTGCCTCCAAAGAGATTTTAAGATTTGCTCATATTCATAATTTATCAATTCAGATAAGACAGCTGGTGCAAAAAATAATGTGATGCCTAAATTTATTTTGATAAATGGTGGTATCGCTTCCAGGTAGGCCTGAAATTTAAATCATGAAAAATAAAATATTGCAATCGTCAAGTTAATTAGTCCAGTTTCTAATTTGGCTATTTAATCGTAGTATGACAGTTGTTTTACTGGCATGATTCCAAGCTATATTTTGTACACAAAGTTTATAATTCAATGTATATTATTTAAGATGTTTTGATGATGAATGATACTTACATTCTTAAAATAAAACAATAGTGCTCTATACGTGAAAAACATCATCTGAGGATAGCACATCACTAACATTTTCATCAACTGGAACACATTTTTTTTTTTAATCATATGTTCTTTTTATTCTGTAATGAATATGTTATAAATAAACGAATGTACACATTTACCCCAAGTTGTAACTCGGAGCTAGCTTCTGAAAAATTAGTTAACATCTTCCTATAAACCAATAAACCACTTTTGATATTAGTTATCTTTAATTTATTTTGTTCATCGCCTATCGTGGTGAATTTAATGAATTTACGTTCAAATAATCTTCTCAGCGACTTCATACGAGTATATATAACATCCAATAAAATTATATGTGGTAAATAACTGAAAATCCGCGATGCCATAATGGGAATTTGCGCACCAACAAATATAGTACTGTAATTACTAATTTGGAAGAATGTTACGGAGGCAGCAATATAAAATATCAATAACAACGATATCAATATTATACGATTCGATACAAGTACAGTTTTACAACCTAATAGATTGTCTATTTTGTAGACTGACGTTATGAATTTAAGAATGGATTGCTCAAAAAACATAGACGCTATTATGCCGCAAAATATTTCCACTGTCATAGAGATTCTAATGTCCATAGGATTTGACATCCAAAAATTAATATAATATACAACAATTAAACTGGCGAATGCCAAGCAATATGTTATTTTTAATACTTTATGCAATTTCGTCGTTTCACACTCATAGTAATGGCCCGTGAATAATCTAAAGTGCATTACAATATGAAAAAGTGTATTTGAATCGTTTCTAGGTTCGTCCATGGTATTAGTACTCAAAGAATCCATATTGTTATACTGGCGAACAACTCAGTACTGAAGTAAAAGGTATTTTCTATATAAAGGTATCTTTATTGTATGACATCACCGATCTCATTATGCTGAGTGGAAGATAAAATACAGTGGACAACACAAATTAATGAGTGGTAAAGATAAGAACATTGAATTGATGTCGGTATTCAATATTTTATATCTGTTTTAATCGAGTTTGTATTAAGTTTGTAATTTTTTTTTTGTTTCAATGGTGCTGACATAAACAATAGTTTTAAAGCTTTCTAAATAAATGTTATCGGATAATGGTAGTTACTTAGTCTACAAGGGTTTGTTTTTAATAATTTAATATTACATTCAAAAAAGAGATGATAAATGAAAACTAAATATTTTGAATAAGCAAAAAATGTGGGTACTTTTTATGTGGTTATGATAAAAAAAAACAAGCAGCTTAAATTTTTAATAATATATAATTTTCGATTAAAATAAGTCGAAGTAAAGAGAGTAATTATTTTAAGTTAAAGCAAAAAGATTTTATTTAATCTAAGCTAAGTTTAATCAGTAACGCATAAGTACAAGTAGTGACAACGCTAAAGATTAATTAAAAGTTTTTTGAACATTTGTGAATTGTATTAGTACAATCAAGTGGCTAATGCAAACGCCAATATAACTAATAGGCATGGAGAGGTTGAGTGGAATCGCTCGCCATATTGTGATCTCGAACGGACGAAGTTTCATGTACAGGTACGCTCGCCGTATCTCCCGTAGCAGTGCTTCATCTGTCGATGTCAATAATTACATAAAAAATGTACCAAATAAATTAGGTGTATTCAAACGTCTGTTTTCTTGGCTTTCTGAAATAAATTTTGGACGACTTTTTCGTCTAATTGCTATGTTTTTCAATACATAAAAGTTTTAGAAATTTAATTATATATAGTATTTTGTTTAAAAAAAGTTAATGTGCTAATTTCTACAACAAGGGGGTTACACTCACCTTTACAAAACAACATTTGCCTCCAAAGAGATTTTAAGATTTGGTCATATTCGTTTCTTATCAATTCAGAAATAATCGCGGGTGCAAAAAGTAATAAAAGAGTTTGGTTTATTTTAGCAACTAGTGCTAGCGCGTTTAGGTAGTCCTGAAATTACAAACAACATAAAAATATAGTTTATAAAAATACAAACAACGTATACACAACTGATGGCCCTAGGGCAAAATAAATGTATTTACTAAATGAGAATGTTTTTTTTTTTGTTAATTAGTACAATGTTTTTTTTTCTGTTATTAGTACAATAACCTAACCAATTTTTGAATTACTTTCTTCTAAATTATGTGTTAACATCCCTAGCTTCGCTCGGCCAGCACGCGCCGCTCTGCTAATGCGGATTGTGTCTACGAAACATAGTGTACGTCAAAGGTCGACGCGTTGACGGTCAAGGGTGTACACGTAGACATCTAAGAATTTATCAAAAGTAAAAATTAATAAAAAAATAATTTCAATATGATTAGCTACTAAAAATCTATATGTTCCTTTGATCCTTAGTACTCTTAAGCACGGCACGAGTGATACGCAGTATAACTGGTATATTTTTTTTTTTAAGTTATACTGGAAAAAATTGCAGAGATAAGCTCACTGTATTTAAATGAGAGGTACGTGTAGAGAAAAGATTAATGACAGGAATAAATGATGGAAATGGGCTCGAAAGGGTTAGGAAAAAGATGAGGGTCTAATAATGTTGAATATCTTCAATTCATCCAGTTTTTATAATATATATATATATATATATAAACATAATTACATAATTTCATGATACTTACATGCTGAGAACAACTTAATAATGTTTCATACACAAAAATTAACATCTGAGGATAGCACATCAGTATGATGATCATCAACTGAAATCATTGAAAATTTATTATTAGACCAATTAATGCAAAACTATCCGATTAACTAATAGTGAACAAAGTAATGTTTGTAATTTTACCCCAAGTTGTATCTCCTTGCTAGCTGCAGAAAAATTATCCAACATCGTCTTATAAATCAACAAACAGGTTTTAATATTAATAATTTTAAATTTAACGTCTTCGTTGCCAATCAGGTTCAATTTAACAAATTTGCGTTCAAATAATCTTCTTAGTGATTTCATACGAATATATATGATGTCCAGTAAAATAATATGTGGTAAATAGCTTAAAACCAGCGATAAAACTATTGGAATCGAGTACAAGATAACTATCATAGGGTAATTAGAAAGGTAGTAAAGAATGAAGGTTACAGCGACAGAAAATATCAATAATAACAATATAAATATCATACGATTCGACACAAGTATAGTTTTACAACCTAGTAGGTAATCTATCTTGTAGATCGATGTAATGAATTTGAGAATGGAGTTCTCGAAGAACATAGACTTGATTATACCGCACAAGAACTGTAATGTGAAGAAGAATTGGACAAGGACACGATTAGATATGAAATCGGAGATACAACTCCCTCCAATAATACTGACAAATCCCAAGCAATATGTTATTTTTAACATTTTATACAATTCCGTCGTTTCACACTCATAGTAATGTCCCGTGAATAATCTCAAAAGCATAACTATATTAAAAAGTAAATTTGAATCCTTTTCAATCTCGCTCAAAGTATTAGTTATCAAAATATCCATTTTGTTATACTGGCGCACACCTCTGTACTAAAGTAAAAGCCAATTTCTCATTATATTGAGTGGAAGATTTAAATAATAATGTACTGCGTACTAGCAGTACCAATATAATTAATTACACGGTAATGATATGAACAACAGAGTTATATATCGTTATCGGAATATCAAACATACGGAACATTTAGCTGCTGGGTCCCTGAAAGGTTTGTTGCTTTAAATAAATTACTTATTATCGATTGTGCCTCAAAGTTTCATTCATGATCGTATATTTATTAAGATAGATAACTAGCTGTAACCCGAGGCGTTACTCGCGTGTTACGCGGGAAAAAAGGAGCATATGTGCTAATCTAGACTATGATCTATCCCTGTACATAATTTTATACAAATGTGTTTTCATGTGAAAGAGTAACAACATCCATCCATACTTACAAATTTTCGGCTTTATAATATTAGTAGGATTTACTATACACATGTTTTTATTTGATAGCGGGCAACTGAACTATTGGTTCGCCTGATGGTAAACGATCACCAACGCCCATGAACATTCGCAGAGGTAGTATCTATTCGAATGAGCTGCCCGCTATTAAGTGGGAAAAGAACGGAATGACGATTGCAAAGAGGGAATGCACTAGAAACGGTGAGGAAAAAGTAACAGTCCTCCGGATCAGGCTTATTATGTATGGTGCATCTATACATACATAATAACACAACCAGTTCAAAAGTTTTTAAAGAGTTATTCCTATGCAGTAAGGTTGTTTTATAGACTCCAAAAAGATAATTAGTATTTTTGTCATACATGTAACCAGGGAATAAAAAATAAATTCGCTTTCTCTGTCCTTATATCCCTATGTATGCTTAAATCGTTAAAACTAAGCAACGGATTATGAAGGAGTTTTTTTATATGTATAACAACATCTACTACTCCGAAATAACGCGTGCGAAGCCGCGGGCAACTACTAACATCTAATAAAAGATCATTGGATAGGTCTTTAAAAATGAAACAGAAGTGTCTAAATAGATTTTCCCTACATCAAAGAGTTGACGAATTAATCGCATCCAAAGTCTTAAAAAACATCACATCTCAACGAAAATCAACGAAGTATAAAATTTTAGTCCACGCAAGTCCTATGACGAAAGTAAATAAATAGAACGGAAGTTATTCAACGAACTTCCGACAAGCCTTCCAACCCACTGTTCCAATGTTCACTCCAACTCCATCACATATCATCTTAATCTCGATTAAATTCCACTGCTATTGGTATTCCATAATTCATAGCCCATAAATCAAGGTATCACACGTCTACCGTTTATCTGAACCCACCAAAGCCCATATATAACGATACTCAAGTGATTCTGTTAAGTTGCAGTAACTCATCCTATTGGCTGTGACATCTTCACTATGATGCTATTTTGGATTGCCATTTCAATTACCCTGCGGAGTATGAACTCATTGTTTGTTTAAAATATGTGCGTATACGTCTTTGGCAAGTATGAAGTGGAATATTAAAGCATATTATTGCATTTTAAAACACACTTTATTCATGAAAGAGTAAGATAATAAAAGGTAAGATTGACTACATTGCTTAGATACTATAAACTTATATTTAATTATTTTAAATGTCTTATATTTAATTATTTGCATAGGCGTAGAGGTCTACAGGGCCTAAGCATCTGATCATGTGTTGCCGACTTTAAAAGGGATACGGAAAGGATTGATGAAGGGAATAATTGATATGACTAGAAAGCGCAAGGATATGGGCCAATTTTATTATTAAGATCCATAATCTAACATAAGGTATAACATAGGTTACGGGTCCGTTACGGTAGTTGAGTATACACCCATTATATGATTGCAAAAAGATGACTTTAAATGCCCTATTTTGCTAGAAAAAATCAGTATTAGATAATTAAAAACACAGGTACTTGTATACTGCATTTATAGGATAGAAAATTGTTATAGTAACTTAATAAAAAACGAAACGTTTATTGTACCATTTTCTTTTTTGTTTCCCTTTTCCAAATCACTTTAGGTATAGTGCATACATACAACTTCTACAGCGAACAATACACAATTTACAACTGTTATTTATTTCTCCACGTTCAATCTTGAATCAGCAATTTTACAAAGATCACAACCGATATACACACAATAGATCAGGTTTTATAGCTTTTATAAACAATTTATTCGTTTGAAATACAGCGAGGGCTGTGATATATACCTGTAATAAATATTTAACATAATAATATTAGAGCTATTGATAATATACATAGTTTGTTGTCAAAACAAAGCTCACGATTTGAGCGAATATTAAATATGGGTCCAGTATGCGTCTGTACAAATAATAGCAATTGCAGAAAACTTGGTCACCCATCCAATTTATGACCGTGCCAATCGATGCTTAACCTCGATGTTTTATTATTTTCGTTTATATTTATTTTCGCATATTTTATCATTACAAGTTCCAGAAGACATGTAGTAGAAACTTTAAGTTATACAATATTAAATAACATAAATTAATTAATTTTCTATTTCTTTAATATGGAGCAGGACAACTATGTTAGATATGTCGGACTCCCACTGACCAGCATCAGTGTGCAATGAACTCCAATCAAATTCCGACTAAACTCCACTGTTGTTATCGCACTGTATTATGTCGACCCGTTTTCAGTTAAGAGATCGCAAGTGCTAACTACTATTATAAGTCATCATCGAAAATAAGGTACATTTACCTACAGTTGCGATCTCACTAAAACCATCCAATTGAATCGTTACGTAAAGTGCAAGACAGACAGACAATTTTTTCATTCAACATTATTAGAAAAAAAACATTAAGTATGCTGCTGATAGATATAGATAATTAATTTTTCAAATTAAATAAAATCTGACATTAACTTTTCATATTTCTTTGTATGCCAAAGCTCTACTTATGAATATCTCATATAATTAACAAATAATTTGCGTAAATTATAAATGAACAAGTAAATATTCCATACAATTGTAATTAAATCATCACACGTTCATTTCCTTAATTATGGCCTCCGGATGCAGGGAAATCAGTAATTTGTCGCGTTTAATTACAGAATTTCCACTAATGTGCTAGTAATGATCTTCTATAATTGAAAGTTCAAACATAAGCACAAGCCCATCTGTCCTTAAAAAAAGGGAAAAATAGCCACCAAATAACAAAATTAAAAGCATTAAAAATCCAGGACAGATACATAGCTATAATATTATTGGTCTGATTATTTTCATTACGTCACTTAGCAAGTCTTGGGATCGAAATACGGATTTATAATTCAAAAATACTGATACGATCATGAATATTCTTTCATTCTATGCTCTTTTATTTTTCAGTTAAATTCGGATATTACTTAAAGGATAATAATTATCAAACAGACTATAGATAATATATTGGACAAAAAGCACCCAAAAAGTGTACACAAAATGTTATTTCAACGCCAACAACCTTCTAACGGAAAAACCTATATAAGATAAGAAAAATATGAAACAATTATCTTTTGAAATATAAACTGAAGTCTCATCCCGTCTCAGCCCGGGGCGCGGCGTGTGAAATCGAGAAACGGTTAACTCGCTTGTATTTCGAGTTGCTGACTCGAAGTTGCTATCTTTGTTTTATAGCTCGTACTATGCGATCTCGAACTTATTTTTTTTCTATTTATTTCTTTTAATATGAAAATCTGAAGGAATATACTAAACACTTATGCGCACATTAAAAAATGCAAATACAAATCTACGTTCTAATTAATTAAAGTAAATAGTCTTTTGGGGTAGATGCACAGTTTTAAAACTCAATGATATGTTATTCGAACAACCCCGAAATAAAATGCTTATTAGTTATTACTATGTAAAGTGACATAGGTGGAAAAAAAAACCCATTAAAGGCTTTACAAAGAGTTAAACCAATTAACAGACCTTTGTAATTTATTATCGCTAATCATCTTGTGGTTAATGTGTCCATTTACATTCTCATGACTTTACTGATCTCATGATTTTATAATGTCGATGACTCAGTGTGTAGAGATTATAATAAATCACACAAGTAAATAATTATAAGTTCAACAGCGGCTTCTTGTAATTTGAACGTTTTTCATTTCTGCTAGAATTGAATTAAATTGAATTAATTTTTTAAAACGAATTATTAAATCAGTTAAACATAGTAGTGGTAAAGCCAGCTGCAAGAGAAACATGCATTATGTATAGTATTTTATAACGGGCTTCAGAAAATGCAATTTGAAACAAAGTATCAAGTTTAATGCGATTTCAGATTAAAAACATTGAAGTGATAGTATATGAAATAATTTACGGACCTTTTCAGTTCGTACATAAAACATGAATCGTTTAATTTATCTTTTTGTATAAGAAATTTTATAAAGATTTAAAGGATTATTTTGTGTATTTTAGTCGTTTTACTTTTATTACTACTCGTGTTACATTTAATATGCATTGTCTATTATCGTAACCAAAAAGTCGGCTATTTACTAACCTTATTAATGGTTTATTTAATAATACCACATATAACATGTATTATGTTATATGTGGAATTATTAAATGTATTATGTATATTATATTTATAGTTTTATTTGAGAGCATTGTTATGTATAAATATAAAACACATTTCGCGTAGAATATTTTAAATATATCAAAGGGATAAAAATTATCAGCCTTATGAAACATTCTGAATGCAAAACAAAATAAACATTAATCCCCAAAAAGGATACACTCGTAAAACGGTAATCCAAATTTTTGTAATTTGAAGACAGCTAAATTAACGGAACAAAGGAAAAAACGTTAATTAAAACTTAATCCAAGTAATTTTTATAATTGCTCTCGCTAATAATAACTCTAATAATTATTCAGAGGGATGTTTTATTGCGTCTTAAATTTAAATCAGCCAAGGTAATCCGTCAGGGCAAACAAAATGGCGGACGCAGGTGCAATTTTAAATGCGCATTTTAAAAAGGATTCGCGGCAAACTATTTTTGAAAAAACTAAAATAATACTTACATCAAGAAGAGTATACTAGCACCTAGTATTTAAGAGTATTCGATTTCACTGAGTTAATGAAATTTAGGGATATACGAAGCCGGGGCGGACCGCTAGTCTTTACTAAAATACAGGATAAAGAGTTGAAATTGAATTTGTCAGTTTGCAAGATAAAAGGATCTAATAAAGTGATGTAAAAAATTAGTTTAACTCATAAAAATCACGTTATCAGTGAGCGTCAAAGTTTATATTTCATTTTGTTTTTATCTCGGGTTAAGCCGAGAGAAGCCGGGATAAACGAGTAGTTAAATATAATCACAAACTTTAACGGTTCAATGATAAGTTCCTACTTTTATTTACACTAGTTTCAATTATTATAATACAAATAGACAATATAATTAAATAATAGTTGAAGAGGGGTAGTAATTAGGTTAATTATACAAAGCCAGAACCTTGCCTCAGGACTCAATACATTAAGGTATTAATTAATCCATGTAATATGAAGCAACTTGTGTATTTAAGTTCATAAGTTCATTAAAGTTATTAATTAAATAAAATATAAATGAATATAACATAATTATTTCATATATATTTGTTCTTGTATATTATTATTTTACATAAAAACTTCCATAGACATTGCCTTTAAAATTGAATCACATCAATAGTGGTCAATTAGAAAATATATACTTTACTGCTTAATTAAATAGAAAGGGTGCTATATTTCACACACATTAAGTACTAGAATGGTTGCAATACTATATAAATTAAATATGTTTTAAGTATGTTCTTCTTATCATAATATTTGGTGTATACCAAGTACAGTAATACGTAAATTAAAAACTAACAATCGTTACAGAACCGTTATACAGGCCTGTTTCCTTTTCCTCATAGTTCCCAGTCCATTCCTTCTTTCCAAAGAAAAAAAATAACGTTTCAAAACATATATATTACTAGGAACGTACCTTAGATAAGTAAACATAATCCTCAAACATGTTTGCGTGAAATAGTTAGCCCGAGGCCACAATTACATTAACGGAACATTAGCAAAGGATTTGTAATGCGGTAATATCGCTAAAATGTTTACATAGTAACACGATACTTTGAAGAAATTCAAATATTAACAAGAGGTTTATATGTACAATAAGTTACATCAACGTTTTTTATCTTATAACTAGCTTACCGGCCGCGGCTTTGCTCGCGTAGTCGCAGGAAAGATAGACCCGTCCCCGTTGGATTTCCGGGATAAAAACTTTCCTATGTCCGTCTCCTGGTTCTAAGCTACCTCTGTACAAATTTTCACCCAAATCGGTTAATCGGTTTTTGAGTTATAAATAGTGTAACTAACACCACTTACTTTTATATATATAGATTTTAAACAATTTCGTTTTAAAGATTTCTTAAAAAAAAAATAAGGGCGGGAAGCCCTGAAATTCTGTTCGTACCTTTTTTATTCTAAGCTTGTTGTCTATTTTGTCATATAATAAAAGCTAAATAAAGACAGATTATAACTTAAAACAATTTTACAATTAATAATTTAACATAAATTAATGAGGTCTTTCTTCCACAACTACACGTTTATTATTTTATCATTACGTAATTTTACAAATAAACTTAAAATATACCATCGTAAATATAGACTATATGAAATAGTGTCAACAGAATGAGCATAGACAATGCGAGTCAAATAAATGGCGGCCATCAATCGACACCCGGTGAAATGAAAACGTAATGCGCATCGTCACATTTGTACACTCGATTCAATTTGCACTGCGAGCTAAGAATTACTATAATATTAATATTATAAAGAAGACACATTTGATTTATTCTTTGTCTATTGCGATTAATCTCAAAAACTGTTGATCCAATTAAAAATTATTTGATCGATGACAGGCTTCTTTAGTAAATCTATGCTGGTTGTTGGTAGGCATACAAATTACTTAAAGTTTAAATTCAACCGATAATTATGTAGCTAAATTTTTTAAAAATATTTAATTATTTGGGTTATCTTTAGCCCAAGCTATCTCTGTTATATACACACCCTCTTATAGGAAGAACCTAATAATTTAAATTTTAAATTTTAACACCTCAATCCTCTTTAAAACTGCCGCATCCATAATTGACTTTCGTTTACCACATCGTCCAACATATTTATGCAAAACAAATAACTCTGCATCCATCAAGTGAATGTATCGCTAAATTATATTATTTGCGCAATAATATTTTACTCTATCACACTTTGTTATCTTTTACTCAGCTGTTGTGTATTTTGAAAAGAGTTTGATTAATAATATACCAAAAATGTATTGCATTTGAGAATGAGATCAATTATTCACATTTTAACATTAAATTAAGTACATTAATGATTAATATCTCCAATTACGATATAATTAAGTCTGAAGGACTGTAAAATTGATTCGCTGTATATGTGTGTATGTGTCCAAGTATAATTTTTTAAATATTGAATGATAATATAACACAATCTTCCTCAATTCAACAAAAATATGGATTAATTATGGAAAAACTAAAATAAGAGTAGGTATAGAGGTAAATATGAATTACAATACGCCAATATATATGAATTTTTTGGTTCAATCGGATTACAACAAAAATTTATAATGGCGTATTTTTATGTCTGCAATAGATAACTGCGCATTTTATAATATCAGAAAGCAGGTATGTAAAAATAACATAAATAATTTATGAGTTGATGACATCAAATGATATATTTGCTTCGCTTGTGCTCCCGACCCGATTGCTCCGTAATCTTTCATACGTGAAAATGTATAGGGGATGCTCGGAGAACTAACGAGCTTTTAAATTTATTTATATTTTCTCTTATTCGTTAGCAAGATTAATAAAAAGGCGAATTTAGTCTAGCAATCTAAAAGTTATATTTTTTAGATACATTTTGCCAAGTAACCTGCGACATGCTTTGTTGTATTACCTAGTTAATGCACATAATAATTATATCAACAGGAGTAAATATTTGACCAATTCAAATGAAATTAATCACTCATTAAACCTATTATTTCTCAATGCGTATTTTAAAAAATCTATTGTAACCTTGTTGAAGCAAAGTCGATACTAGACTTAAAACAAAATCCCGACATCGCATTAATTTAAAGAGGAACATTCTGTATACAGCGATATTGCTGACAAAAAGCCGGTTGTATGAAGCGGATCTGTCGCCTCCGGCGTCGCCTAATATGCTAATGCCGGTCCCAAATAACTGAAAACGAAGCTGCGTAAACTTACATGACAGGGTTTGAAAATGGAACGTTATGAAAAATTGAGCGGGATTATTCCTGGCTGTATAGAGAAAACCCTTTGCCATTTTATTTTTAAATCGAGCGAACGTTTTAATTACCATTTTTTATTTCAATATTTTAAATGTAAACAATGCTTTTTAATGACGCTTGTATAATTATTTTAAAGTCGTTTGAATAATGCACATAGTGCGGAGTACCTACAGCTATTTCAGATTTGGCTATTTAAGATATGACTATGTTTGTAGTAAATATTTATAAAGAACGTCTTGTATTGCTTAAAAATCTATAATACCATTAATTTTAAACAGAAGAGTATGTTTTTATGTTTGAATGTTAATCGCATTCGGAGAATGAATCTACTGGCCAGTTTTGGAAAAATTCTTTCAGTGTTGTTTTTCTATTTATGGAGGAACACCACTTAAAACATCATAAACGAAGTGGGTGAAACCGCGGGGAAAAACTTGTATTATATAATAAAGACCTTAAAATTGTTACTTATATGATATATGACAACAATTTTTTAATTGCGTTTCTCATTAAGTTACATTTGAAAATATTTCATAAATATTAATCTGACTCTATCTATACTACGTACGTTTTATTATGTCATGTTACTATTAAATCCAAGTATATTACTTGTGATTGATAACAAAAGACTCCCCTATGACTCCCTGATAATATGCGAAAGTAAATAAAAAATAATACGGCCAATTGAGAGCGAATCGCCGCAAGGCAATGCTTTATCGGGGCTTTGTAAAAATGATTGCGTCGAAAATAAAACCTTGGATCCGTATTTTACTTGTAATAATGTTAAAATATTACTCTTAAAATGTCATGAGATTTTAGATAATGGATCGGGTAGCCAGAAATTGATATTAAACAGTAAACTGTGATAATACTAATTGAAATATCTGCATTATTGATATAATCTATAGGTCTATTTTATACGAAAAACTTAACTGCTAGTACTACTTAGTTTATACCCAACCTTACTACGGCGATAAAAGTTTGATCAATAATAGAATAATGTAATCACACTAACATTATAAATGTGTAAGTTTGTTCATTTGGATGTTTGTCCATCAATCACGCTGAAAAAACTGAACGGATTTTGATGAAATTTGGTATACAGACAGGGTATGAGCTGACTTGATCTCCCTTGGCATTAAACAGGAATCTTGATATCCGACCGGAGCCGGGACGAGTGCCTAGTAAGTAATATAAATCTATATTACTTACTGTATTAATAAAAATAACTTTAATAAATAGCACCTGAGCTTTACCTTAAAATTATAATAAATTTTAAGTTTTATTTACAAAAAAAATAACATTCTGTTTTTCACAACATGATATGATGCGCTATTACATAGATAGAACATCCCATTCGCCCTTATATACAATCGTCGGCAAATTTCCAATTATTCACTTCGTTCTCAAATAAAATAGCAATAAAGAATAAACAAGGAAAATCGCTCATACGATCGTCGTAACGGGGATATAAAATCCACATGAATGGCATCCATCGGATACGTTTGAAAAATTTTAAAACTTTACGATCTTAACTTGAATAGGATTTTTATGATTGTTTTAGTGCAGCACCGTTTATACCTGAATTTAAATATTAGTTTAATTGTCTGTGAATAACATTGGATTGCTTTATATAATTGCCACACCGAAAAAATCGTTAAATTGAAAAATTAAAAGATTAAAAAGTGCTGGCCATATTTGAACATTTTTTTTTTAATAATTTAGAATAAGATGGAGATGCAAGTTCCTAGTATATTATTCCTTTACCTAGAACACACAACAGCCTACCTGCATGTGCACATGTACCTACACGTCCTACAAAAGTTAATCTGCTATTAAATCATTCTAAATCCGCAATTTTTAATAAAATATTTACTGAACAAAACACGAATTAATAAAATTCTAAACAAGCGTCAAACTATTGTGCAAACAACGTGATTTATATTCCGTTTCTTTGTACGAAATATTAATATTAAAATTAGTTTTCATTTAGCGGGGTTAGCCGTGACGGGCGGACGGTAACAGACATTGAAAAATGGCTTACCGCCATGTCTAAGATATTTTTCAATCTAGTATTATAAAAGCTTAAAAGAAATAGGTGCTTAATTATTTATTTTCTATATTTATTGATAACGAATTTCTGTTTGTTTTAATTATTGTTATATATCAATACATATTTGCATTTTTGTGAGATTATTATTTTTAAATTACACGTCGGGGCTCATAAAAGATTTATTCATATTATGTTTATTTGCAAAGCTTCTGGTCCCGGCTTCAGCTATAATTTATATAATTCTTGTGTATTATTAATATAAGAATTACCAGTTCTCTGGAAAATGTCTTCACCCTACAAGTAAGTAGTCTCTTTAGGCGCAAGAGAGTCAGAGAAACAAAACGAGCCGAACAACATTACCGGGGTACGTACTCGTTATTAGTATGGTCATTATGTAGGAAAAAAGCAACAATGAAAGCAAATTGTAAAGTTTTGTAAATGTAACTTATAGAGCAGTAGGTATTTAACTCAATAAAGTTGGTATGAATAGGTACGATTTGCAAAGGCGCAGTAAGGAGATACGAACAGTAAGACAACAAAACCATTTCAAATTTCATCCAAATCGACCCAGTAGCTTCTAAGATTTGCGCATTTAAACAAACTCTTCAGCTTTATATATTACACATCAAATTATCAACAAATTTCTTCCCAGTTTTTCGGAATAAAACATTAAAACCTTTTAAAATATATCTTTATTCACATACATACTGACATTTTCGCTAACACATAACAAAATTGATCTAAAATATAACTACAGAGGCTAAAATAATAATACTAAATAACAAAATAGAAAATAATATTGAACACGACTGATCAACATATAAGTAAAAGTGGATAAAATATTGAAACTGCGCTTTAAAATCATGTTTTCTCGCTCCAACTAAGCAATTAAGAGTCAAGAAAGAAAGAGAAGGCATGGTTAAGTACTTGCGTATGATTTTATGCCGAATTTGGTTATGTTTATAAAATCAGTACAGTTTGGACTCGGAAGTATATTGTTTATAATCTAATTTTACATAATGTTGTTATCATGAAAACTAGTTCAGTAAATTAGATTCCTTACAACAAAATGCTTAATGCACAAGGAAAATAGAAATATAATTGTTTTGAATATCCACCTCTCTCATATCGTTTCGTTATCGTTTTAAAATTTAATGGCGGGAATATTTAAAATTATAGTAAACCTGTATAACATTCTCCAAATCATTTCTAATTTAAGTTTCCCAACGTACTTTATATTCCGTGATTATTATATATATATTTATTGAACACAATAACAGAATTCAAGAGTTGCAGTAATTTGAGAGCATTATTTGACATCTCATACAATTTTACATGAGGGTTTAAATGGCCTTATAAAAACAAATGATGCATTCAATTCATTAAAATAAAAATGAATTGTATAAAACAATGGACAACAAATTTTAAGTAAACAGTCAGTAATCGATGCAATTTCATATTGAAAGTTAATTACAATTAAAACATAACGCTATTTACATCTATACATAAATATAAAAATATCTAACTAATATATACAGTATATAAAAAGGAGGAGACAATACAATTTTAAGATTTTGAAAATCAACCATTTAGTTAATATGGTGATGTTTGTTTTTAAAATATCTAATTAATATTTATATAAATTACAAAATGAAGTATAAATGCGGCCGTTCACGTATAGCATGTCATTCGGAAATTGGCTAACAATGAATTGCTATCCCGCTCGCAGTAAACCAATGCACCAAACAGACGATTCAAATCGATCTATTTATAAAGTCTTTTTAAAATCTGACACTTCTTTCTAGACTGATATATTGTAACTTTTAAGTGGCCAATTAAAACACGTAATGAAAAAAATATAAAGCATTACAAAAAATATGCCGATGGAGTACATAAAACTTTTCTAGTGTACTGAATGCTTACTATTCAACTTTAACACAGAATGTTTCTCTGCTAATATAGAAATTATAGAATTTCGCAGACGGACAAAAAGCTTTATTCATTAATGAAAATATTCATGTAAAATTTAAATTCATTACTATAAAATCTTTGAAGTCGAGTAAAGTTTAAAAGATTTAAAAATATACTAATAGTTTACATTATTGATAAAATATTATCACGTCTTGAATATCCAATCGACAGTTCTAAGTATCAAATATCTATAAAATAAAACAGAAGGAAAGGAAACTTCTATCTACAGTATATGACATTATACTCGAATTAAGTATAATCATTTGCCCCCCAAAAACCACGTACAACCTAACAAATAACCAAACCCTATTAATATTTATATGAAAAAAAAAACAATTATTTGAAATTAATTATATTCGAGATCATTATTGTCCACAGGCGGCCGTGGATTATTGACAACCGCCTCTGGGTTCACCGAGTGCACGGGCGCCGGATTCATGATTCGACTTCTAGAAGCATCTGGAAACCGCACGCCGTAGTCCTGATCCAGTCTGTCCATTTGCAACCGCCTCTCCGACCAGGGAATGGCGCGAAATTCGGAATTCGAAGTGGATGGGACCGCGTGCAGGCGCGGAATGCGCTGCGCCAGATTTCGAATTCTAGAACTTTCTGGATTGCGTTCGGGCACAAAGTTCTGGACCGTTCTGGAATCCTGCCGCGTGAACATGTGCTGGTACCTCGCTATCTCGCACGGGAGCAACGGCCGCGCGTCCCTGCCTATTCTTTGTATGGATATCTGTTTTGTGTTCTGCGCGTCCGTCGTGGGGTGTATGAGTATGCTGTTCTGTTGCACTCGCGTCGGTGACGGGAAGTTTAATGCGAGGAAATCCGGCAATGGTACGCAGTATACGCCGAGCTCGTCCTGAAATTGAGCACAGGTGATTTTTATGTAGGTAGATATCACTTGAAATAATATAAACTTTCCTATCATTTAAGTTGGATCAACATGCACATGTTGTGCAAATATGATTTAAATCGGTTGAGTAGTTTGGAGTCCATCGCGGACAAACAACATGACACGTAATTTACATTATATTAGGATTTATACATTTTATAAATTGAAGAAGATAACATTTTGATAATACATTATTTATTATTATTATTATTATGCCGATATCAAAAAATACATAAAAAATGTACATTAACAACTCAAATCAGTACATCTGAGTATTTTATTTCATTTTCCATATCAATAAAATTGGGAAACAGATGTGTTAATAAATATTGTTTTGAACTCACATTGGATGGACTTCTCTCCCCCTCAACGGGGAAGGCTGGCTTCTTTTCCACCTCGGGCTCCTTTTCCTTTACCTTCTCTTCCTCTAGCGGTATATCCGGTACCACTTGCAGGTCCTCGGGTGGGTTTGGCACTGTTATGTAGCTCGCTATTATGCTCGATAATTGGTCTAACACCTGCAAACATTTTAGGTGTATTGTTATAGAGTATGGTTGGTGTTGAATTAAATTTATTTATATTGAATGTCATTTGAATTGATGCACAATTTTGGTAATTTATTTCTGTGGTTTCGTTTTATATCTTTTTTTAAATAATACTTGCGGTCCGCCAGCTTCGCCCGTGGTACATATATTCTAGCCTTCCTCAATATATGGGCTATCTAACACTGATCTCATTATTCATCGAACAGCAGTTCGTGAGATGAGCGCGATCAAACAAAATAACTTTCAGCTTTATAAAATTAGTATACATATTATGTTTTAACGTCGACAGGAATATGTTTGTAGCAAGTTAAATATATGAATAAGAAAATCTATCACGTGAATTCTAAATAATTGTTCTTTTATTTATTCATATCTATTTTTGAATTTGATATTATATGTAGCTTAATCTTACTGATATTATAAATGTTAAATGACAACTGGTACTTTTGTTTGACCACATGAGTAAAACCAGAAGAGGAAAGCTAGTTTTATAAATGCGAGGGATGATTGTTTGACTGTCTTCTTACACGCAATGGAGCGATTTTGTGATATGACTTGTATGTCTGGAGTTAGTTAGAAGGCTAGATAGTGACGAAGGCTGCTTTTGCCGCTCTGTTATATCTAACTCCCAAAAGAATTTCCTGACCACAATATATTCGTAAGTACAATGCACCGAATATATATGTCGGAGAATTTATATAACTCTCCATAATATATTAAAATCAGGATTTTAATAGAATTAGATAACTCAGTGCGCACAACTAGCGCAGGCTATGGTAGAAGAGACTAGCCTTCGAACTAGTGACTCAAGGAATATAAACCATTGCATGGTCTGTAACAACTTCAGTACCTGGATGACCGAGTTTTGCTCGGATTTTTTTTTTGTTTTAACTTTAATTATTCGCCAAAAAATAGTATTATTATTCGCCAATAGATGTCAGGAAGAGTCATAATAAATTTGGACTACGCAAACGCCTCCTATTTGTTAAAAAAGTAAGTTTAAGTCGATAAAACACGAATATGACATTTTCTAAAAAAGATTCCTAGCTAGATCGATTTATCGCCCCCGAAACCCCCTATATACTAAATTTCATGAAAATCGTTCGAGCCGATTCCGAGATTCCAATTATATATGTATATATATATATACAAGAATTGCTCGTTTAAAGATATAAGATATAAACACTATACTCTATACCATAGAGTATATTCTAACAGGATGTATAGCCACGCAATAACTAAACTGTTTAATTCTCTCACATATATATAGACAAAGTTACTTTCACATTATTAGTAGCTAAATAGAAATTTAAAAAAACATACCTGAACCGCTACTAGTCTATGTTTGGGATCCTTCACCAATAGCCTCTGTATCAGAAACACTGTGTTATCCGAAACATGTACTGGATTACCGTCCCTGTAAAGAATTATTATTTTAAACATAAATCAGATGATCAGTATGAAGAAAACCAGAAATCTGTATGCAGAAATTCAAAATATTTTATAAAAGAACAAATGTTAAATATGAAAAAGGTCAAAAACCTCTTACTGTTTTATATGAATATAAATTAATACATTACCTATTTTAATTCTAAACATGAAAAAAGCTGGGTGTTATGTAAACTCACAATTTTTTCGAATTTATTTTAATTTACATATTTGGGTGTCTATATTAAATACCAAGCTACAGTTAAAAGGTCAGTAAGTTTTCCATTAAAAAGCATTTTAACGTAAAATTTAATAGAAAAACTCCAACTTACGGTGGTATATTATAATTAGCAGCTTGTATACGACTAAACAGCTGAGCGAGGCTCGTATCACAAAATGGGAATTGTCCATACAGCATTGTGTATAGGACAACACCCAAAGCCCACATGTCCGACGGCTTGCCTAGGTACGGCTTACATAATAACACATCTGGTGATATGTAGGCTGGTGAACCTGCAATGGAGAAGTAAATAAACATGAAGCAATCACAGGTTAAACCTAGCGTAGGATTTTATCTTAATACATCAAAAATAAATAAATTATGTGTCACTTTGTTTGTCCGCAACGGTATGATACATACCATTAACAAAATTCCTTAATATATAAAATCAAATAATAAAAAAAGTATGTAAATATAGAAGTCTCTACCTCTTTGATCCTTCAACAGATCTCTATCGCTGCCTAGATGGGTGCCCAAGCAGAAATTAGTTAACACAACCCTTCCAGTCCTTTGGTTTAACACTATGTTACCTAATTTAAGATCCCTGTGTACTATATTTCTCTGAAAAAATATTAGGTTTTTGTTAAGTTTTGGTTACTTATGTATATGTTAAAAATAAGAATAGCTTAAGTTATGGTGCTTCAACTAGACAGCCTTTCTATTTAAGGAAATTATAAACATATGTACAGATGGTGACTTGTCCTTGTACTAATAACCTTTTAAACAAGTTGTTGCAGCACTACAACAATACACCAACATGAAAATTTTGAATGTGGAGTACTTCTAGTAACAATAATAATCAAGAGTTCTATTAAAATCTTTATTGATGCAAAAATGTGAGTTCTTTTTAACTCTACTCAACTCAAAACCATAAAGCTTCCGAGTATAAATAATGAAATAAATTTTTAAAAACAAACCTTATGTAAATTAGCGACTACCCTCACTATATCATAGAATATCAAAATGGCTTCTTTTTCAGGTACTTTCTTAACTTTTGTTACATACTGTTGCAAGTTTATCAACTCGCTACCTTTTTCACTAAATTGGTGGGCACTAACACAGTCTAATACTAGAAATAGTCTTTGTCTAACTCGACCTGTGTATATAAAACCTGGTCCATTGGGGTTTGGGGCTTCCTCTAGAGCATGATCCTGAAATTAAATGAAATGTTATTAAGGTCTTGTTGCATTTACAAGTCCATTTTCATATGTATAAACATATTTCATCATCGATGGTTATGTTAATATATTTAAAGATTAAAAAATATGAATTGCTAGCTCCATCAAATGGCTTCACTTGCAAGTGAAGTCCCGTGTCCCCTAGTGGGGTATGGGGCAGATGATGTATATCTGTTTCACTAATCGATTTTCTTTACGGACAAGTAGGTGATCAGCCTTCTGTGTCCTGCCAGACCGAGACATTTTTTTTCTATTTGAAATTTCATACAGATCTGATAAGTTACATCTCCATAAAGAGTATTTAACATATCTCTTTCATATTTAGAATATTCGTAGGATAGGGTATATAAAAGTATGAAATAAATAGATAGAAATCTGATTATGTAGCAAAACCAACAAACACAATAATGTTTTATGTTTGTTTATGCTCCGACCCCAAAAAAACAGAAAAATTTCCATTCAATCATCCCTCACAGCTATTTAGTCTTAATACATTTCCATCTCATCACACTCACATAAATGGATAAATAAATTATGTATTTATCTTAATTTTAGTTATCATCAGTCTTAATGGACAGCATATTTAGCAATAATGACGAAATTTACATGCATATTAGTCATAATTATTTCCAAGTAATAGTTAATGATGTTTACATATGCCACTTGCCTTAAATAATCCATAATGGTGTACAACACCATCTTGATCTTCTAACAATGATAGTAAAGAATATTCCGTATGTAATAACATTTTCCCTTGTCTGTCATCCTGTGTTTCTGGCTGGCCCTCATTTTTTAATGTTAGAATTTTGATCTGATAGAAATCATCAGTTTTCTCTTTACGTGCTAAACACTGAACTATACTTTTAACAGGGCTAGGCCCTAACTTAGGGCCGAGTAAATAGGGGCCAGCTTTTCGCACAAGTTTATCTGGGACAGGAGTGCCAGGTGGTGGAACATCGTTTTTGTTATACAACACTTTAATTTTCCGCGGCGAATTTGGCGACAATTTCTTTGAATTTTTGAGCATAGAACTTGACGTGGAATTTGCATAGGCTGACAATCTTGCAATCTTCGGGCTGGGTTGGAGTAACAAAGGTCGTGATCTCTTTCCATGGCTAAGACTACTAGTACTTTCTGGTTTTTCTTGATCCATAACGATAAGATAATGTAACGGTCACTATATTTCACTATTTAAAATTGAGCATCAGACTTATAATACTATTGAAATTAAGTTTAGTGTTATTCTAAAATTCGTTAAATCATACAGCTGTAAAATTTCACTTCTTTTATTTACTTGATCTTGGTCAAATGTTCATTGCAGTGTTGCCTCCTCTGGATTATTTACTATTCCTGTTTTTCTTAAATATTTTTTGGAATATCTTTCCGTGTTTCTCAATCATATGATCAAATCATAATAAGACGAAGGCTTTTTCCTTCGTCTTGTAATATGAAATCATGTAATATGTATATTTCAATTTCAATCCTAAGTAGTAAAAATGCCTAATTCCAGACTCTGTATATTAATAATGTAATTTAAAGCAATATGTTTTAGAAAATTAAATTTGATTTGCTTTTTCACTAATTATTAGCAAATATGTATGTAGAATGGTACCAACCCTATACTATGATAGTTGGGTATTATTTATATTGTCTAGTGAAACTACGTTAAAAAAAAGTAAATGTCAGGAAAATAGGTACAAATGGCCTGGCAATATGGAGACAGATAAAATAAACTAGAGAAAGGGCCAGACTATTTCTCACATTAAGATAATTAGTATACTTGAACAATAATCTCATAGTGTAATGAAGAAAAATCTTTAAACAAGGAATTACTTCTGATTACATAAAATTTTAACAAATTACTCTTTTATTAGTAAAATGTATTTCACAACATTTCATGATTTGTGTGCTAGACTCATTAGATAGAGACGGACAGATAAGATTGACAGATATTTTTAACCATGTTTTTACTGAGACTTGAGTAAATCTTCTCGATTCATGTGACATAATTAACTATTTAGTATTGCAAAGTGCTTATTTTAAACATAAATAAACTGTATATAAAAATCGAATCGAAACAGTATGTGGAAAGGTCTTAGATTAACGCAATCGCAACTATCGAAGCTCCATTTCAAAGGACATAAACTACAATCATTAGGAGTTCCGGCGTTAGATTCTGTGTTAAACCAATGGTATGAATTCTGTAAGAAACCCCCTAAGGGGTTTGAAAAATATTTCCAACCAGGAACTAGTAAAAAACACGAAAAGAAGCCTGAAAAAGAAGATGCTCCCCCACCCTCGAAGTCTTCACCACCACCGTCAAAACCAAGCTCGTCTCAAGAAAAATGGAACATTAATATGTTTTCCAATGCTCCTGGAGGAAGGGGTTCTGGCCGTGGCAGTTACGATGGACAAGATCGTGAAAAGTGGATGATGTTTGGTGCCATGGGTGTAGTAGCCCTAATTGCTTCAATTGCATATTTCGAACTTAAATACAGAGAAATAAGTTGGCGAGACTTCGTGAACATGTATCTGAAAAAAGGTATTGTTGAGAAGTTAGAGGTAATAAACAAGAAATGGGTTCGTGTGCGATTACAGCCTGGCACATTTGAAGGAAAAGTTATCTGGTTTGCTATAGGCAGTGTGGACTCATTTGAGAGAAATTTAGAGAATGCACAAATAGAAATGAATGTTGAACCACAGAATTTCTTACCAGTTATTTATAGAACAGAGGTGGAGGCGTCCAGCCTGACAGGCATGTTACCAACATTGTTAATAATTGGGTTCTTAATTTATATGATGAGAAGATCTGCTGATATGATGGGCAGAGGTGGCCGTAAAGGTGGTGGACTTTTTGGTGGCGTAATGGAATCAACAGCAAAATTGATTAATCCAACTGACATTGGTGTTAAGTTCCAAGATGTTGCTGGTTGTGAGGAAGCTAAGATTGAGATTATGGAGTTTGTAAACTTCTTAAAGAACCCCCAACAATACATTGACTTGGGTGCAAAAATACCAAAGGGAGCTTTGCTCACTGGACCCCCAGGTACTGGTAAAACTTTACTAGCTAAAGCAACTGCTGGAGAAGCTAATGTGCCTTTTATTACTGTATCTGGCTCAGAATTTTTAGAGATGTTTGTTGGTGTTGGTCCCTCTAGAGTCCGTGATATGTTTTCAATGGCTCGTAAGCACGCTCCGTGTATTCTGTTTATTGATGAAATTGATGCTGTTGGTAGGAAGAGAGGTGGTCGTAGTTTTGGTGGACATTCGGAGCAAGAAAACACACTCAATCAACTGTTGGTAGAGATGGATGGTTTTAATACAACCACAAATGTTGTTGTGCTTGCTGCAACTAACAGAGTTGATATTCTGGATAAAGCACTGTTGAGACCTGGTCGTTTTGACCGTCAGATATTTGTACCAGCACCGGATATTAAGGGTAGAGCATCAATTTTCAAAGTGCATTTAACTCCACTTAAGACTTCACTCAATAAAGAGAATCTAGCTAGAAAGATGGCTGCTTTAACACCAGGTATGTAGATGGAATATTAACTGATAGTAATCATCTATATTGTGTGTTAATAATAGCTTGTATGTTGAAATAAAGTATTATAGTCTTTTTTAGTATAATAAAAATACTTTACTTGATTTATGTATAGTTGGATTACATTTTCAATTGTAGTTCTGTTCTGTGTTCTGTTGTTGTACCCTATTATGTTTTATAAAGTAAATTTTAATAACTTACCTACCAACAGGTTTCAAATTTTAAGGTTTGTCTTAACTTTCATTTCAAAAACTATTTTTATTAATATTTCAGGTTTCACTGGTGCAGATATTGCTAATGTGTGCAATGAAGCAGCACTGATTGCGGCTCGGGAGTTATCAAGTGACATAAGCATGAAAAACTTTGAACAGGCCATAGAGAGAGTTGTAGCTGGAATGGAGAAAAAATCTAATGTCCTTCAACCAGAGGAACGAAAGATTGTAGCTTATCACGAGGCTGGTCATGCAGTAGCCGGTTGGTTCTTAGAACATGCAGATCCCCTTCTTAAAGTGTCTATCATACCTAGAGGAAAGGGCCTTGGATATGCCCAATATCTGCCAAAAGAGCAGTATCTTTACAGTAAGGAACAATTATTTGACAGAATGTGCATGACACTTGGTGGAAGAGTGAGTGAGGAAATATTCTTTGGTAGAATTACTACAGGTGCACAGGATGATTTGAAAAAAATTACTCAGAGTGCATACGCTCAAATTGTTCACTATGGTATGAATGCTAAAGTGGGTAATGTTTCCTTTGAAATGCCACAACCTGGAGAAATGGTTATTGACAAACCATACTCTGAAAAAACAGCTGAATTAATTGACTCTGAAGTGAGAGATTTAATTAACTCAGCACACAAACGCACAACAGACTTGTTAGTTCAAAATAAGACAAACATTGAAAAGGTTGCGGAACGCTTACTGAAGCAAGAGATTCTGAGCAGGGATGACATGATTGAATTACTGGGTCCTAGACCATTCCCTGAAAAGAGTACTTATGAAGAATTTGTGGCGGGAACTGGTTCATTAGATGAAGATACAACTTTACCTGAGGGATTGAAGGATTGGAATAAAGAAAAGCAACCAACTATTCCCCCTCCAGAAAGTATACCTCCAGGCCCATCTGCCAGTAAAAATTAACTTTATTTATGTAGTTGATTGTTGAGTTTTTAGTCAGTTTATGTGTAATAAATACAATTACCTATAAGACTTAAGACTTTTTGTTTTATGTTGACAATGTAAGAATCTGGTACATTGAAATCGGCCAAAGCAGTATTTTACTCATTCACTTACAGTGGCGCCGTTAAAAAAATTAAAAACAAATTCAATATTGGCTTTGATTGTATAGATAGTTGCATTTTACGAAATGTACAAGCTTGATTATTAAATAAATTGCAGTATGTAAAATACTTTGGTAGTTTTCTTATATATGGAGGGTCTAAATAATGTACGACAATTTTTGAGTACCAATATATTATTTAATTGGCCACTGGCTGAAATCAAAAATTTTACATGTAACCTCTCCTCCACGTTTAATGAATTTAGGACAAGCACCGTCACGCCATCTTTAGTGATCAATAGATGTCGCGTAGAGCGAGAGGCTATGCGAGATTGTGCTAGCCCTGTACATAGATCCGAAGGAACAACATTAACAAAAAAAAAACAGGGTTATATTAAAATTATAATATGAAAATATTCAAATATAGGCTGAAAATACATTCAGCCTTCTTTCTGTTTATTTAAATATTCACTACATTACTTTATACATCACCAATTTCTTAAGTAAATTCAGCTTTTGTACAATATAAAAAGAATCTTATATTAAATCTATGTTTATATGCGTAATGTGTACAACACGCCCGCACTCTCATTAAACTTGATCTAACCGAGCGAACGAGAATTAAAGAAATTAACAAAAATAATTAAAATTATGGTAATTATTACAAGTACCTACACTATATTCATGTTCAACATTTTATGTCAATATTCAATTATTATCTATTCTTAAATTCTAGCCTATGATATTATTAACATTATAAATGATGAAAACGTATCTGCATGATATCATTCAACAATAATC
This sequence comes from Zerene cesonia, assembly GCF_012273895.1. NCBI lineage: Eukaryota > Metazoa > Arthropoda > Insecta > Lepidoptera > Pieridae > Zerene > Zerene cesonia. The sequence continues at coordinate 1,847,935 of NC_052110.1, forward strand.
CATTAACAATCGCAATCCATTTACTCGCGTCTATAAAACGGAAAATTAAAACTAATCTCAGTAACAACGAAAGTCTGTATCAATGACAGTCTCTGACTTTTTCCCCTTTTGGTTTTCGCCCCCGTTTCTTGCCCGAGGTGACGCCAGCTAAGACCATAGCGGTTCGCTTAGCGAGACAAGACTTGCAAAACCAATCTTCCGTCGCTCCAGGTTCTTCTGTAATACCAACACATATCCAATGATACCACCCATCGCAACCATCACAACCAATCATGGGGGAACCATTATCGGGCCGACCGCACGCTGGACAAACCCAAATTTTGTTCCCATGTTCATCAACATAATATGGTGTGGGCAATGTCCCACTCGGTTTATCTGCTACAGGCGGAGCTACAGGCGCCGTTGGAACATCTTCAATAACAGCAGCTGCATCATCATCTAAACTCTCCCCATGCCCTTTTTTCGATAAAGGTTTTATTAATATCCTTCTGTACTTCGAATGACTTGACGGTGGACGATTCTTTCGTTGTGGAGAGCCTGGCGGCGACGATGAAGCTTGTGCTTCCTGTGGTTCGGCTACATGATTATGCTTTGAATGTTTCTGTTTTGGTGGTCTAGTTACCAACGCTGATATTTGCGCTAACTCTGGTGATCTACTATTTTCTCTAGATACCGGCTCTTCTTTAACTGGCGACTCTTCTTCTCTTTTAACGGGTTTTATATTTAACTTAAATGTGTCAGGTGAACTAGGTGGCATAGGTGAATTTGAATTAGATGAAGCCAATTTCAATGTTAGTTTAGGTACTAAACCATCTGCTAATTTTTCCTTTTTCTTCTCTTTCTTTTCTTTCTTAATTCTATCTTTGATTTCTTGCCTTTCTTCTTTTTCTTTTTTCTTCTCCGATTTATCTTTATTTTTATCTTTTTTGTCTTTCTTCTTTTTGATTTTAATACCATCCTTGTCTCTCTTTTCTTTTTTATGTGATTTGTCTTTTTTCCTTTCTGAACTATCAATCTCTTCTTTGGGTATTTCAGGGGTTGACATTTTGACATGGGTAGGTTCAACAATGTGTAGTGGTTCTGTATTTTGGACTGGTGTAGATGTTTCAGGTGAAGGCAGACGTACTGGCGGTGGAGCGGGTGGTTCTCTCGGTACCTCTTGTCGAATTGGTTCCGACTTAGGTGGATTTAACTCTATTGTTATGTCTGGCTGTACAGGTGGCATTTTATATAGATTTGCTTTGTGTTCTTTACTTGATTTAGATTTTTGTTTTTGTAGAATATTTGGAATGGTTGGAGATTTGTGCTTGTCATGTCGATCTTTTTCACGGCTTGCTCCTGGCGATTTATGGATGATTCTATCTTCATCATTGTCTACTGGTATAACCTCTAAACTTGGGCGTCTAAACATTGAAGGAAGTTTAACTGCAGATGATCTTGATGAATGTGAAAAGTTGCCTAAAGGCATAAGATGGTTGGGTATACCAGGTATAAAACTGGGCCCAGGTATAAGACCTGGTCCTGCTCCTAAAGCAAATGGATTGTTCAACATGTTTGGTGAAGGAAGCCCCCTTAATGCTGGATTGTTTGCTAAGCCAGCTAAGAAATCACCTCCTGGCATTAGACCTGCATTAGGTATTAAACCTGGACCTGGCATCAACCCTCGCCCAGGTGGCATTGAATGAAAGAATGGAAAACCTGGTGGCATTTGTGGAAGTTTTGTTTCATTCTTTGGCCTTCCAGTTTTAGATTTTTCACTGGGAAATTTCATTTTCTTCTTATCAGCCATTTGCACCATTTCATAAGCTAATTGTTGTTGTTGTTTCTTAAGTTTTGCTTCTAGCTTTGCAGCCTTATCTTTTTTATCTTTATGTTTCTTTTCTCTTTTTAATTTTGGACTCGCACTAGGTACATCTTTGGGTAGTGATTGTTGAAGTGATTTATTAATTGTGAGCCCAGACGTTTTTGGGTCATATAACAATGGTCTTGACTGAGGCATTGGTAAATTGTCCATGGAATCATCATCAATACTAATTACTTCATGGGCCCGTATATCAATTTCCTTAGACAAATCTACTGGACTACTATTATTGTTGTTCACTATGTTTTCATCAGACTTCAACCTACTATTTTCATGTGCAGAATTCTGCAACCTTGAGATCACACTTTCAGGCTGTATTTTTTCTGACACAACCTCAGAAGAACCTTTATCTTCCTTAGATTTGTTCGATATTCTTTTAAATATATTAATTTTTGATCTATCAGGCTGTGAAGCCAATTTTTCTTCTTCTTCAATTACCTCCTTTTTTATTTCTACATCTGATATATGTGAATTTGTTGGATGTTTATTTACAGGTAAAGAATTAGAAACAAGTGGAGATTTAGAAATAGGTATTTTCCTGGGTACAGGTATTGCTTCTTCCCCGGGAATGAAATTAATTCGAGAAACAGATGGAGATGGAAGTGTTTCAATAGGTTCTTGCTTAATTACTGGTCTTAATGGTTCTGGTACTTGTGGTGGCACCAAGGGTGTTGTTGTTGGTGGCAACATTGTTGGTTTTGCTTGAGGCAATACCTTGGGCGCTGGCATTGTCACATGATTATGATGTGTTAGATGTACATCTTTATTTTTCTGTGTAAGATGACCAGGTGGAAACCTGTCCAATTTACTACTATCTCTAGATTTACTACTTTCACCTTTATGACTCTTATCTTTTCTTTTACTTTTCACAATTTTTCCATTCAATAACTTATTCTTCTTTGATTTCTTATCCAATTTATCTACCAATGGTGGTTTCATTGCGTTCGAATGATGTGAATTAGTTTTATGTTTTTCATGATGTCTTTCTGATATGAGTGTTGGTGGTCTAGCCTCAGGTAATTTACCTTCCCGTGCTGGAGACAAGAAACCTGACATGGTCATCATTACACTGCTAATTTCTCTCGTTCTTTCCTCCTCATCCAACCGTATTCTAGGCCTTTTACTGTTTGGTAATGAAATTGGATCATTTGGTCTTTTAAATATATCTTTAGGTTTTTCTGGGCTGTCTGTAACAGATATTTCAGGGCTTGCACATGAAGGATTATTTTCAATACTATCAATACCATTCTGACAGATCTCAACAGTTCCCGCAACAACAGGTGTATCCCTTTCCTTTTCTGGGTACATTGGAGGCAAGTGCTCATGCACATGCATTGGCCTTGTGACAACTTCATGACTACCAGGTTTAAGAAAGTTCAAGTTTGATTCTTTTGGTTTTGGAAACTTTTCTGTTTTGACAGGAGGTGGTACTGGGGGAACACAGCGGGTGTACTCTGCCAATTCTGGCAGCTGTACATGTAAATCACGAAACACTAATCCTAAATCGTGTAAATTTGGTTCAGTCCTGTTAAACTCCTCGGCGTGCCTGTTAGCTTGGGTGCCCAATGCACAAATATACTTTTCTAATACATGAACTAAAATGTCCAGTGGCGTTGAGTTTATTCCATTCCATCCTATAGTTTGACATATTTGCGCAACATTCCTTCGTAGTATCTCACGAGCGTACGCCTCTGACATTATGACACCAACAAAGTTATCTGGAACAAATGAATATATCAACATTAACATAGTAAACTAACTCCAATTAGAGATATCTGCATTTTTCTGATCAAATTCAACATACTTGCTATGCAACCTGATACCTGTATATATGAAAGGATAGCTAAAACAGCAAATCTCATGATTTTCATACCTGCAAGTGTCTAGTAGTACAGAGACGATATTGCGGACAAGAGAAAACTTCAATCTTAGAACACATAAGTATGCTTCTTTAGATTCTTCGCTATATAAGGACAATTTATTATAAAACTTTTACCAATCAAAACGCAAAATAATGAAGTGTTTACGTAAAAACTTCTCAGCATTCTACAAACACAGTACCCCGTGCGCCATGATTGCATTTTGGGTTGTCAATGTTCGGTGTTGCAAGGCAATAATAAATAAAATGGCGGTCGAATAATACTGCGTTCATTTCTTTAACTATTTGATTTTATTTAATCAATATTTTATTATTTCACATTTAACTACTTTAAAAAAATTCAAGGTGTCCTTGATATTTTTCGATACCTTTGATATTTACCATTTTCTTTACTTTAACAAGAAATTAAATACATACATATATTTCCCGTATGAATTAGGCAAAGAATAAGTAATCCATATAGTACTTTACTATATACTCTATGCTTATAAAAAATACGTGAAAGAAACAATCAAGTACATTTAAATTGCAATTACAATGTCAATAAGGATAAAAATACAACATTTAAGCATATGAAAGAAAAAATTTAGATCTAATAATATTTCCTATATCTATTCAGTGTGAGAGACGAGCACGTTTCGTCACGAATTAGGCTAGCTAGCACTAGAAAAAGCAGTCCTCAAAAAATAGCATGCTATTGTATTTTCTTCCTTATTTCTTTCTTTCCTTGCTATTTATTACTTTGCCAGCTTTGCTCGGACACAGAGACCGTCTATATAGTATATTAAGTATTCGGTACACAGGACACAGATGAAATATCGTTGAACCATTCCTTAGTCAAGGGTGGCTACAAACGGTTTAAAAATGAGAGACGAACAATTAATTGAATTGGTTAGACAATGCGAAGTGACCAGTGTTCATATCAATGTGTGATGACCTTTATTTATTTTGCATACTTAATTATTATAACAACCGTAATAATTGGTACTTGAATTCATCATTCCGAGTCAGAAAACATTGCACAATGAACATCAACATTAGATGCATAAGTGAAAACAATGTGCATACCTACATTCACATAACAGTAGCCTGGGTCTTTTATTTGCGTGTAAACATTGCTGTAGGTAATGTACGAATTTTTGTGTTGTCCCAAACTTGAGGGTTTGTGTGTTTGTGCGAATGTGTATAATCAGCATAATATATACTTTTCTATTACATCGTATACAATTTAGTGTCTCTATAGCAAAAAAAAATTCTCTTATTTTACAATGACTAAATTTGTAGACCTTTTTGTATAAAGATGTCTGAAAGAAAGAAAATTTTAACTTAAAAAGTTTACGCCTGTAGCGAGGCCTTATGCCATATCTGATATTAAAAAAAAGATATGTCAATTTCATTTCAGATAATTTTGTCAAACGGAAGATTCATGAAACGAATAAATGATTGTAGGCAAATGCAACTTGAACCTTAATAAAGTTGTGTATTATTGTTATTATAGATAAAAACGAAATATAATCAATGTAGCTTCGTGTTATGATACATTTGAATTATTTCATATATTTTTCAATAATTTTGTGAAAATTCAGTGTCTATGCCAAGGACGAAAGAACAATTTTTGACTCGTTTCAAAGTGAAAACTGATTTCTGTCTAGCAAAAATTAAAACATATTAAATCATGACTACTTCGTCCGAGGACGTTTTACTTAGTGTAAATCATGTGAGGTACAAAAAAGGTGATGGAACTCTATACGTGATGAATCAAAGACTGGCCTGGATGTTGGAGAATCGGGACACTGTGGCTGTCTCACACAAATATGCTGATATTAAAAGTAAGACAATATCAACATTTAAATTCTGCTTTAACATAACCACATATAATTCATACATTTTTGCCATTTCATGAGGTTATTATTACCTTTTAAAGTGTTCCGTTCATATACACCTCAATTTGGAGAATGCTACTGCTAATATAGAGATTTAGTACTTTTTGGTAGGCTTGCAATATGACGTAAATCATCAACTTTCGGTGAACTTCAGTATTAAATTTTAATTTAAAATGCAATCATAAGCACATAACATATTAGAAAATAAGTACACACCAAGCTATCATTTATCTTAAACAGCAGGTAAAACAATGCAGGTTACAAGAACCTGCATTGTTTAACCAGGTACCATGCAAATCATGGTACCTGGTTAAAAGTAACCTATGTGCTGACCCAGACTATAATTTATCTCTATACTAAATTTCATATATGATTAACCCTTTTTTGTGTGAAATAGTAAAAAACATTGATACTTACAAGCTTTCACATTTAAAATATAAGTGGGTAGTTATAATACCTTTTAGCTATTAAAATGTATTTGAGTCAAATCTAATCAAGAATTTTTCAATGCTTTACCAAAGTTACCAATTACAAAAAAACAAAATCTGTAGGTATTTTATTTTGGTTTAGAAGGAATTTATGAAACAAAAGCTATAACTTAAATATTTTGTATTTTTCATTTATAATTTAACATATTTTGATATAAGTTTCATACTTACCTCTTGAAAGAGACCTTCCGGATCATAATATATGAATTAGTATAGTTTAAAAAACGAATAAATTGCTTTAATGATAAAATCAATTAAATTGTCACTTACTGGCTCTAGAACAGAGTATATGTATGGAAATTATTTAATCCTGGTGATCCTTTATCATATTGACCCAGATCTTTGATATGTGTACAAAGTTTCAATTAAATCTGTCCCTTTAAAATGGGTCAAAGTCATGTCTCAAGGATTGGAATTGGATTGGATAACATATGGGTTGGGATAATAATTGTATAAAACAAAAGCAATTACAAAATTTATAACAATGAGCACATCCCAGCCAGTGGAGTCAGGATGAACAGTTTTTATGTGAAGAAAATCCTTTTACGTGCATCTTGTAACTCCAGTACAGCTATTTTTAATGATTGCTAGTTTGTTGTATTTGTCTTCAATAACATTAGACTTAAGAATTTTTAATAATTGCAAAGCTATAGAAAATAATATTGACTACCCGAGCAGCTAGTTAGCACCTGAAAAGCAGTCATTCCTTTCAATATAAAAACAAATTTTCATATATTCCAGCTCAAAAGATATCTCCCGCCGGTAAACCCAAAGTGCAATTACAAGTAGTGCTCCACGATGGCACATGTTCCACGTTCCACTTCGTCAACCCGGCAGGAGCGGATGCTCAGGCAAAGGATCGCGATCAGGTGAAGATGCTGTTACAGAACCTGCTACCTAAATTTAAACGGCAGATTGATGGGGAGCTAGAAATGAAATCTAGGTATGTCATTTGTGTAGTTAACTCTTGTATCAGATAATATGCAATTAGTCTTTTATGTGATACATATTTGTGATTAGTTAGACTTTTTAATATTGATTTGATATGCAATATATTTATAATGTTCTTTATTTCAACGTCTGTTGCCTTTTTTATTGTTATCTCCTGTATATATTGCATTATATATGATTAGAAATTGTGCTTAAAATCCCTTAAAATGGTTAAAATTTCTAAATGTTTAATATTCATGTAAAAACAAACACAAGAAAATAATACATTATTAGTGTTCTAATAAAATAATACATTATTCGTACATATTATGTTATTATAGAAACAAAGTACTTTTATTGTTGTATTTAGTTTCAGTAAAAAAATTATCGAACGTGTTTCGCCGACGTGGGTTCAAATCCCGCCTCATTATCAAATTTTTACATAATTAAGCATTACAATGCTATAAAACTTAAAATAAAATTTAACAAAGCCTGTGTTCTTATGATACAATGTTGTAGTCGTTGAAATAATGTTTCATACTGGTTGAGATGGTTGTTTATCATCACAAACATTTCCATAGACAATGTGGGGTGTCCTTTAGGCACATGAAACCAAAAGAGTACAAGAAATTCGATTGGCGAGGTGGAATCACGGCTAGCTGAGAGGCTATGCTTTGCTATGGTTCTGCTAAATGATGCGGATTCGATTCCCGCCTCATGATAAAAAAATATATTTTTTAAAAATTGCAATAATTTTAGTTTACTATAAGTGAGGGTCTATGTTTCAATAATATTATGTACATCAAACCTTTTTTTAAAACAATAGCAATTGAATATATTTTTTCACAACAAACAATTAAAATTGGTGTCAATGTTGCCTACATATATAATAATCTATACTGATATTATTAAACTGAAGAATTTATTTGTTCGGTTAAAAGCACTTATCTCAGGAATTACTGGTTTGATTTAAAAAAATTCTTTCAGTGTTAGATAGCCCATTTATTGAGGAAGGCTTTAGGCTATATAACATCATGCACTATGTGGGTAAAACCACAGGGCACTGCTAGTTCAGTTGATTAAAATTTACTTGAATAGCTCAAATTTCAATGTTTTGTTTCAGAAATTGTATTTTTAATCTGTTGTTAATTAATTTAATTTCGTTATTTGTATCTTTTCCCTTTCAGATTATTATCATTGCATCCTGTTCTAAAGCATTTATATGAAGACTTAGTTATATCAAAAGTAATTAATAGTGAAGAGTATTGGAATACACCAACTCTTAAACATTATACAGAATCTACTAATATAAAACAAGAGGCTGGTAAGAAATTTTCTATTAAGCATTATGCATCATCCAAAACATATCAATATATGTGTATAAAAGTTTTAAGAGACATTCTCAAAAATAATGGAGGTTCTCAATGCAACTGCTTTTTATTATGGAGATTTCATACTCAACAACTCTGTGCTTTTGACTGATTGATGTGATTCTTTTAGTGTTTTGTCTTTTGGTCCCATATTAGAATATCCCCCCTGTTTTAGGTACCACACTCATGTAAGCAACCTTTTTTGTGGAAAAGATTTATTCTACTCAAATTTTTGTTCTCTTTCCATCATTGTTTATGCATAATTATAAGGGTATCAAGCCAGGGGATTACTTTATTAAACAAGAGGATTTCCAGTGTGGGAAAAAGCAACACTGTAGATTGTCTAGCAATCTATTTTTCACACTGGAATTACTCTTCGCCCGGAAATCCCATATCCCCTAGTAGAGTACGGGGCAAATGATATTAATCTGGTGATATTGATCGATTTTCTGTATGGAAAAGTACATAGGTGATCAGCCTTCTGTGTCCTGCCAGAGCGAGACATTTTTTTTTTGTGCGTCCTCACTGGGATTCGAACCCAGGACCCCCTCGGTTCTACGCTCACGCGTTAACCACTACCAAGCAGGTAGTCACCTTATATTATATTGTATTAGCCTATTTGTACCGTTAGTTAGTTTTTTATTTTCTTTGTGAATAATTTTTGTTTTTATTTTGTTTTGTGTTAATTATTATAATTATAATGAGTCTTTCATAATTTGGCTAAATTTCAGGTGTTTCCGGAGCATTTTTAGCAGACATTCAACCGCAGACCGATGGCTGCAACGGACTGAAATATAATCTTACGCAAGACATAATAGACGCAATATTCAAAACATACCCGGCTGTAAGGAAGAAACACATAGACTATGTTCCCAACAAAATGACAGAAGCGGAATTTTGGACCAAGTTTTTCCAGTCACATTATTTTCATAGGTAGTTTTGAAAATATTTGCGAAGATACAGGGCTTTTGTAATTCTTAGCAAAATAAGCAATAATTTTTAATTTACTTTAAATAAATTGGAAATTTAATTTAAATTGGCAACTTGCCAAGATTTTTCCTAGTTTTGATACTGGGGCCACAAAAAATTAAAAACTGAATAGCTGCTTCTTTTTCATTTTCGTTTTATTACCTTATACATTGGCTTCAAATCATCCAATTTTTTTATTTGTAATTCAGGGATCGCATAGCATCGTCTTCAAGTAAGGATCTGTTTGGGGAATGTGCAAAAATGGATGATCAGGCAATTGCATCTGCTATGAAACACACTACATTGGATCTTACGGTATTCATTTGAGTTTATATATTTTCAAATGAAAATAAAATCAAATCAATCATTCATAAGCTCCTGTGATCTGCGCGCTGTGTCCTGTCAAAATATGTATTTTTTTACACATAAGTAATTTTCAAGTTGAATCAAAAGTTTGTTTAAACAGAAAATACACAGAATTATAAAAATTTCAGGTCGATTTACCGCAATTCACGGAGCCGATACCACTACTACCTGAAGATGATACAGTAGAGAAGGAGAAAGACAGTAATTCAATACACCGCAGTATGATAAAGAGATTTAACCAACACTCTATAATGGTATGTTGATTATTTATAAATTTACCTGACAATTGACCTATAAAATTAGAGTTGTGTAGTAAAAAACTACGGACATTCAAACATTTATTGCCATTACCATAGATTTATCATTTACCACAAGTCTGTAAAGCATAGAAATCAATTTCTACAGAGAAAAGCCGGAAATAAACTCTTTCGTTGCTCTTTAAAATATATAACCCATTATAGACCCATAAGTAATAAATACTTATCATAAACTTGAGAAAAAACTCACTATAACATTAAATAACTGAACTATATCTTAACTGCTGTCAAATAGTCATACATTTTAAATTTTTCCAAATTCTAGGTGCTAAAAGCTAGTCAAAAGGCAAATAATAGTAATAATTCAAGCAATAAATCAACTAATAACAATAAAGTATTGGAAAACGGCATCAAAGAGACGAACGGAGTGGACAAGAGACATGCGGATGATTCTGAGCCGGTTGATAAAAAGAGACGGATATTAGAAAAGATACATTATGAGGACCTCGACGATACGGGCGATAGTAATAGTGCGCAGGAGTTGAAATTGACTAAAGTATGTTGGTTTAAATATTTTGTCTATATTGCCAATGATTCTACTGAGTTTTGTATAAAATATGAATTTATGATTGTGCCCTTTGCTAGAATGTTTGACATTTTTCATCACCCTTTTAATGTTTTTCCTAATAAAATCTTATCCATATTATAATTAGTTTATGGCAACATTTATAAGTCTCAGATTCTATTAACTCTACCTCTAGAAAAAAAGTATTTAAGGTGTCCAAATATTTATTTAAACATTACAGTTTAATCCATACGTCCAAAAAGTGTTTAGGTTAGGTTCATATCATAATAATTTAAACGTCAATAATATTTTAAAACAATGCATTTTCAGGTAGAAAGATATTTATTAGGTCCATCTTCACAAATCAGCAACTCCACTTCGAATACCAACAATCCACCTCCGTTGTCTGCCTTGGCATCTATATGTCAGGTAATTTAGTAAATCATTTTTAATTTAATTTTTTTTTATTCATAGAACATATTCTGTTTTGAATGTAGTATTACAAAAAATTACTATTTAAATCACGCATTTAAGAATGTGCTTAGGAAGGGCCACCCTATGCCATCTATTGAGATGATTAAGAACCATCACAAACATTATTTATATTACAAAATTGAATATAGATCCAACGCGCCTTTTTAAAATTTAATTTTCAGTTTTAGAGCATTGAAATATTTTATAAATGACAAATTTTGAAAGATTTATTATTATTGGTTGTGATGCTTAATCATATCAATAGATGGCGTGGGGTGTCCCTTAGGCACATAAAAATGAAAGAGAAGAAGAAATTCGATTGCTGTGGCGTGATCACGGGTGGCCGAGCGGCTAGGCGTTGCTACGGTTTGGCAAAACGACGCGGTACGAATTCCAGCTCGTGATCGAATATTTTCTATTCTTTTAAAATTTCTCTTTAAATAGATTTTTCAATTCATCTACACATGATCATCACTGCTCGTAACGGTTAAGGCCTGAACTTAAATGAGGCCCGAGTCTGCATTGGAAACATTTAGGGCTGATGATGATGATGGTGATGAAATTAAATTGATACGCACGTACCAGGCGTGGAGCAACGGGCAGCAGTGCGCGCGGCCCGTGCGGCTGGGCGCGGCGGCCGCGGTGGGCGCGCTGGGCGAGCTCAGCCCGGGCGGCGCGCTCATGCGGCACCACCACGCCGCGTGCATGGCGCGTGAGTATGTGTGCGCTACCAGGCGCCCAGCGGCGGCCAGCGGTGCGGCACGTTTAGCTCCGCCTTTATTAATATCACCGTTGATTATAAACATTCTGCTTAGTTATGGCTTATATGGGACCACCATGCCGCATGCGCGTGAACCGCCGCTATCAGGCGTCTACCAGCGGCCAGTAGTGCGGCACGTTCACCTCCGCCTATATGTATTAATAACTAGCTTTCTGCTCGCGGCTTTGCCCGCGTAGTCGCAGGAAATATAAACCCGGGGTTTTTCTAATATATGTTAAAGAAAAATTGAAAATTGTTTATTTGGTACTCCATGTTCTGCATTACCTTCATTATGCGAAAATATGAGAAGTTTGCCCCATCTATGATAGGCTTATCAGTGGTCAATTCTTACCTTATCCCTTTGCGCTTAAAGCGGGCAGCGCATTCACACAGGCGAAAGCGAACTGCGAACGTTCATGGGCTCAAGCGTCATGCTCGCTTACCATCAGGCGAACCACCAGCTTAGTTGCCCGCTTTGACACAAAAAATATGAAAAATGAAGACAACATAATAACATATCATATTTCGTTTGATTCCGCGCAGAACTGATCCCCGCGGACGTCAAATCCGAACTGGGCCGCATCTACCTGTCGGGCGGGGAGCTGCTGCGCGAGCTGTGGCGCAGCTTCCCGCAGCCGGGCGCGGGCGGCGCGGGCGGCGCGGGGGGCGGGGCCGGCGCCGGCGGGCCGGGGGGCGGCGGGCCGGGGGGCGCGGGGGATGCGGAGGAGAGCGCGGCCAAGGCGGACAAGTTCTACGAGGCGCTGCTGAGGTTCAGGAACGTGAAGCTGAGGCCGTTTGAGGTGAGGTTAGGTTATTGGAATAGGGTTTTGGAATAACGGCTCGATTAGTTTTTCATTTAATAAGTATTTACTAAAAAAAAAGGATTCAACATTGAATATAACATTTAAAACATATTTTTCTTAACAATTTGCTCGTAAGACAAAAAAAAGGTAAAATGTAATTTGATAATTACCTAAATGCTTTCAGGAAAAAATGCTCCGCGATTTAACGCCGCTAGCGACATCTCTGACCCGGCATATGAATCAAATGATCGACGCCGCGTGCAGCAAATACGCGCTCTGGCAACAAAGACAAGCCAAACTTAGATAGTACTCGCACAATTTGTAAATCGAAAAAAAAAAAACAATTTAGTACTCACAGCCTATATCAGTTCTTGCGAAGACTGGGTCCTTATTCCGTTGGGTTAAGGGCGATTTTTATAAAGCAAAACCGTTTACCCGATATATTACCGAATTATGCTATGTGATGGTGGATCGTTTTGGCCGCAGAAGTGTGATGGGAATAGTAGTAAAAAGAAGTTGTCGTTTAAAATTAAAATCTATTCAAATGATCATTGAAATATTAGACTACATTCGATCTTAATTAAATAATTCGTACAGGAAAATCCCGTTACTATAATTTTCGTTTTTCTATTACCTAACTGTATTAAACAATGTCAAAATTATATTGATGTGTGATAAAAACGGTATACTAAATCTAATATATAAAATTCTCGTGTCACAGTTTTCGTTGCCATACTCCTCCGAAACGGCTTGACCGATTTTGATGAAATTTTTTGTGCTTATCCGGTATCTACGAGAATCGGCCAACATCTATTTTTCATCCCTCTAAATGATCAGAGTAAGGCAGAACAGCGTTTGCCGGGTGGGTTAGTTTCTTATAAAAATGGAAATGAAGTTAAGCAGTTGATACATCATTAAGATTTAATAATCTATACTGACTGCTCTACTAGGGGGTTATTATTATATCTTTAGATTGGGCAACATTGTTTACGATTCAGTCTGTACTAAGTCAATAAATAGTTGGAATAGATATAATATATATAAAATTTTGTTATATAAAACACATTTTGTACATGAAGTTTGAGAGAGATTCAATGTAGAAACCGAGAAATTATTTTTTTAATTGTATGTATTTATTCGAGCACATTAATACACAACACAAGTTATATGTATAATCATAGCTTGTAAGATCTCTCAGGCAAAACGGCCATCAACTGTCGTAAAATACGTAATCCCCCCCTTTTACCCCCTTTACTCAAGAAACATAACCGAGATACTGTATCATAAAAAAATGTTCATTTATCTCTACTTATATATGGATGAACTGTTGCCAATAAAGACTCGCGATTATAATCTAATAAGCTTTGACAAGTAACACTATAAGGATTAAAGTACCTAACACAAAAACTGCCCGATATTGTTTCAACTTTTGGTTCGTGTAAATAAATTGACAATAACTTTTAGGTTAAGTGGAAGTCAAAATTTCTCGTTACCATATTGGTTATTACTAAAATAAGTTAAGTTTCGTTTTATTATAACCGGATTTTGAATATCGAAGTGTAACTCATGTAAATTGTCATGAAAATTGAGGGTACATACCTCATTTACCTATTTAGAACTGTGGCGTAATCAGTAACATACTCAAATGACGTTCAGTGTTTACTTGAAATTATTTATTTGTACGAAATAACTTCCTCAGACTTCTATTTGGTGAGACTGGTCCTGTATCAAATAGAACGAAATAAATTTGTACATATAACTTTGTTTTTTTTTCATATCTTACTTTTTATTATCTGTTGTTTTATATTTATGAAGTTTCTTGCAATTTGTAAGTATACTCGTAATTATGTTATACATATATATTGCTACTTAAAGGAAAAGGATGCGAGTTCGAATCTTTTATGATTTTTTTTCTAGTTTAATTATTCAAATATAAATATAATCATAGTAATTGAAGTTTATAATCTTATTCGAGTTCCGGCGAATGAAGTCGCGCAATGCAACTTCTGAATAAAACTCATTCCAATATTCAACAAATTTATTATTGTGTCAATAATTATGACAATGCGACATGCTTCTTTCTAGTACACTTAAAATACTGTTAAATATAATATTCAATCTGTATAATATACTGAATGCATAGTGTAATGGTTAAAATGGTGCATTATCTGCATATAAAAACTTACATATATGTTTCAATCTATTATAATACTTGAAAGATGTGTTAATACTATAATTTAACATCTATCAAATATTTTAGACTTTCATGCGGCAGATATTCGCGCTTTCAGCTAAATTTTTAGACATTTATAATATATATATGGTTACAGGTTTAGTGGATTTCATTTATTACACAATTTTACTACAAACTATATTAAAAAATGTACAAACAAATTATCTAATAGATTAGAGAAGCGATGAAGCTTATAAATAATTGATTCATGTTATGACTCGAATTTAAAGATGCTCAATTTCTTCTCGAGGTATATTTCATAAAAAGCTACAATATAAATACTGTTGTTGCATACAAAAGGGGTGGTACGAATAAAATAGAAGTCTATAGATATCTCTTTCTAACAACTCGACATCATTTTTTCTTCTTTGTCGCGCTATTTCCCATTGTTTCAATACATGAACGTAGGAATGTATTAAACTTAAAACTATTTAATTTCGAATGAAATAATACAATATTAATCCTTAATATACAATGTCTACTTCAAAAGGTACATTTATAAATTCAATCGATTTCAAATATAAATATTATAATAGAATTATTTCTTACGCTTTTCAATTACGAAAGTGCAAGTAGAGCATAATTCAAAAATGAATATGACTGTGACAAACACGAATTATAGAAAGCAATAACATATCACATATTACTAAGGCCCTAAATTAGTTCATTTTTTATAATAAATTGGAATACACAGATTTATATTTCCATAGTATATAGCGTTTAAATATGTGTGAGAAAAATGCTTAAATATTTTTTTTTTACTAATATTTTACAGAATTTAGAGAAATAAATAAGGATCTGGCAGGAATATTAATTTTAAAATAGAACCGTTATACACGTTATATAAAGGATGTTATATTAAGAAAAAACATATAACAAGGATATACCAATTTTAAAATAAAACTTTTTTATCAGTGAGTTGCAAAAGATTACAGACAATAAACATCATAATAAACACTTATGGAAAACAAACAAAATATATTTGAATAAAATAAATGTACAGTTTTTTTATAAAAGTTGAAAATCTTCTCTTTCAGTTGTTGTATAAAGGGTAAGCATATTAGCTTCTTAGTTGCGCCTTCATTTTACCATTTTTTTGCCAAATAATAAAAACCTTCTTAATTTGACAAACATAAATTTAAAATAAAAACAGAATTAGCAAGACGATTTCAGTTCGAAATGGCGGACATAACAAAATATGAATTAAAACTAAATTAAATCTACATGTTATATTGATTTATGTAGTAAAATAACCTACTATAATAAACTGTGTATAATTTCGAGCACAAAAAAAAAAATTAGGTTTAAAATCTATTAAATCTGTTAAATGGTCATTAATTTTTAAATATTAAACCAACAGTTGACCACCGTCACTTACATAGTAACATTTAATTTTCACAGACAAGAGTATACCTGCGCATAAAATAAGACCACAGGTAATAAATAGGAGTCTTTGTTTAAAAAAAAAATGTTTATTAACTGTGAGATTTAAGTAAATAATAAATAAATTGAATTTTTACGTTCTTATTAAGTAGAAAAATATTATACAAGTATTTGGCTAAACCATAGGCAAGAAAGACTGTAATGTGATGTGGATGTGTAAGTAGGTGTTGGGACGACGTATATATTTATTAATAACAAATAAAAATTAATTACGTATTGCACTGAAAGTTTTTATTAACAAATGACCTAGAATTCAGATCATAAGTACAATAAGATTTTGATATTGATTTATTTTATAGTATTCATAATCACGTAACTAATATGTATGGAAGTAAGTATGAAAAAAAAAATATACTTCTCGCTATATCCAAATGAAGATAATTACATATTTTTTTCGGAAAATGTATTTTTGTATTTCATTTCCATAATCTTTTCGCTTAAAATTTTTACTTGCAATTATAATTGCTACAAAGTACAAAATCAAAAAAAAAAATCCTATCGCCGTTTATCCGTAATTTTTTTTATAATTTTTTCAAAAAAATCTCTCATAAATTTTATCTAAACGCCTTAACCACCCACGCGATGAGTATAATAGCCAAAATAATGGCGATGGAAATGAAAAAGAACATTCTCTTCCTATATCTGCGTTGCTGCTCCGCCGCTTTGGCTAACTCATCCACGCCGGCTTCCACTGTAGCGCTTGCTGCTTCTATATGACTTTCTACTGTGTCTATAAAACAATGCAATACAAATAATATAGATGTCTCTTTATTGGACTTTAAATATAGCCTATGTTTACTGTTTTAACTGTGTAAATAATAAATATAGTTGCAAAAAAAACACGCTTTGATGATAGAATAAACTAAACTGTCTCACTTTCCCTTAATAGACTATGCGTATGGAAATTATTGAATCCCGTTGGTCCTAATCAGGAGAATAAGATAAATTCATGAAATTATTGTATTGTCACCTATCCTTAATAAGTGTATAAAGTCTGAATTAAATCCGTTTAAAAAAGGTCAAAATCGAGTCTTAAGGAGTTGGTTACATACAAATTTACAAACATGCAGGTGAAGTCAATAAATGATTATATTAAAGACTTAGATAAATGGTATTAATTTCTTGACTGGACGGATAGGGGTCACAAACTCCTCTATAGAATTATTTTTTAAACATGTATGACTTGTAAAGCAGTTGATTTTCATTTTTTGTTCATCATTATTTAAACCTTATTTAACTCTACTTATTTTTGAATAAAAATAAAGCTTAAAACCTATGCTATGTTAACCAATCAGAAGAATATTAATAATAATCCAATCCATAATTTATAACTCTATAATAAAAAAAATAAAACAAACTCACCAACAGTCTGCGCCTGCGCATTCACCATATCCGCTAGATCCTGCATTATCTGGTTCACGTCCAACACATCCGCTTCTATCTTGTTCATGTACGCCTCTTTTTCAAGCAGCATGCTCGTCTCGAATTGGACTAGACGCGCCTGAAAATAGTTCATTGCATCATAATATTATATATAATATGTTCATATTTAGAACTTAGACAGTATTATCATCTACGGCTATCATTGTTAGGCAACTGTCATAGTCTAAGATCCGGCCGCGTGATTTATACGTTCATATATTTGATTAATAATATATAATTTTTATCGATATTTATAACTAAACCAACGCCGATCCCAAAGGTGCCCATCCAAATTTGGCCGCAATTAATTTCAATTAAAATGTAATAATTTATTTATTTTTGAACTATTACGTTCACTTGTAATTGTTAAAAGATATATTTAATTAGAAAGAAATTTACCTGAGATACCGAAAAAGTTCAAGGTGCCATCTCTCACTTGGCTGCAACCTAATGTCAGCCAGGTGTAAACAGGTATACTTTTGTTAAATATATACGTTCATAATGTATTATCATGCTATACATACCAAATCGAAGATTAATTTTTTCTCTACATGATGAGATATAGGTGTTTACACCTGGCTGACATTAGGTTGCGGCCAAGTGAGAGATGGCACCTTGAACTTTTTCGGTATCTCAGGTACATTTCTTTCTAATAATGAAATATATCTTTTAACAATTACAAGTGAACGTAATAGTTCAAAAATAAATAATTGATTACATTTTAATTGGAATTAATTGCGGCCAAATTTGGATGGGCACCTTTGCGGATCTGCATTGGTTTAGTTATTAATATTGATAAAAATTATATTTTATTAATCAAACATATGAACGTATAAATCACGCGGCCGGATCTCGTACTATCAGGTATAGGATCTATCGACAAACGGCAAGTAGAATAGCGCCAACGGGTTTTTGACATTAAACACACACATTATAATTACAAGCACGTGCTGTTATATTTAGTAATAGATGTACCTATCCAAGAGTAAACAATTGTTTGTTAAATGGTGCAAGAATTGAGCTTTATATTATTATGTAGTATAAATATTTTTTTATAAATAAAAAAAAACCCTAAATGGACAATAGAGCAAAGTTTTTTTTTTTCATTCTTAATAAGCTAGCATGAAAACGGATTTGGTCCTTCGAGCCAGTGCGCTTTTCACCTGTGCTTGCTGGTTGGCGAGTAGGCTGGCCTCTTCATCATCAGCGATGGCTTGTCGCTCCAGCAACTCGGGGTCGTTTCTGTTGCGGGCCTGTGTCGGCATATGTGCCGCCATTTTTTCTGACACTTGCTAGAAATTAATGTACATAACGTGAACTATTTATAAAAACATACTGAACGTGAGTTTTTAATCTATCTATCTCACAATTTATTTATTCATAACAATGAAAAAAGTCCAAAAATCTGATTTTTAACAATCAAGTAGGTTATAGATGGTACTTTATGGAGTTCATAAGTTTCACTACTATGTAATCTTCTTTACAATTACTGAGCAAGTGATCATATTAGTATTTAGTCTTCACTAGAAAAATATCATTTTTCTTTAAGTCTTCAATTTCTCTGAAACATATCCCTACCTTCTGAACTGAGGAATAATTCGCGAGCGCATCCCTAAACGCCTGTGTCAATCTCTCCACTTGCAGCTTTTGCGGCTTGTCCCCCCGCCTCACAACCACGCCCAGCCGTTGGATATCTCTCGCTGTCGCTGACACAGAACTGTTTACCTTCTGTTGCGTGTCGTGACTGAAAGAGATTTTAAAAACCGTCTATAGCGATACTACACAGCGCTCGCCTCTGTTTATCAGATTTTAATTCACATGACATATTCATTTTTAGTAGTAATCATAAATTATGAAGGTAAACACAATACAGTTAGAACTGTTTTTCTCATTAAAACATATGTTACAGTCAAAATTCCTGGTCCAAAGTCAGAGGTAAATGCAAAAATCGGGCAAAAGGGAAAAGTTTCGGACCTATGCCCTTAATCAAAAGTGGGTTTTACTAAGAATGTTACCATGAAATCACAAAATAATCAATATTTTATGATTTCTTAATACATAGTAATACTAAAACCATATCAACAACTCCTAATTAGCATACATAATAATTAACAATTAGCTTATTTCGTACCATAGACTGCCTAGTGAAATCTTACAAATATCTACAAATGAACAAATGACACTGGCCTCAATATTATATTGAACACTGTGTTGTCACAATATGCCACAGGTAGTTAAAATCATTAGCTATTACAATTAGGGCAATAGTTATAATAACTGCAAATTATCCACATTTGCATTTATGAGTTGCAAACAATGTTGAAAACGAAGGAGGTTCTCAATTTGTCGGTATTGGTATAAGCCAAAACATATAAATCCATTTTTGCATTATTTTTTAATGTTGCCTTGCTCTTATTAGTAGGCTGATGTTATATATAGCTTTTCTAAAATATCAAACTGCACATTCAAGCAAAATAAATATTAAAAACTCACATTTTATCCCTCAATTGGACACTATCATTCGGTCCACCGATCTGCTTCATCATCTTCTCCAGAGCTCGCAGCCCACTATTAATAGTGTTCACATTATCTGCTATACCCTCACTAAGGTTGTATAACTCTGTAGGACTGAAGTCTGCGAAACCGACTGTGGGTGGTGCAGCCGTAGCACCATAGTCGCGACTCGACCCACTGATTGGCTCCCGTTCTGACATGTTGGCTGCAAACAGTTTGATTGGTGACAGACGAGATAAAGCAATGAACCACAAGGTTTTCAATGACTGGACCTACTCATTGAGTCACATTCTGATATGAAAGCTGTAAATAGTTTCACTTGTTAATAGTTTCATCGATTGTAAAAGGACATGTCCTACCACATAATGGACCCATTATCACAAAACTTATTGTTTAGTGACTGGGCCCACTGGAGGTTCACATTTGAATGGTTGTATGGCTGTATATAATTTGACTTCTTTGTATAGATTTTATAAAGGACTATGAAAACAGGTTTTCAACAACTGGAATCACTATGTGGGTCACATTCACTCACATGTTGGCTGTAAATATGTTGTTTGAAGCGTGAGGAATTTGATTCTGATTATATTATGAGTAATGATATCAGCAAGTCAGTAATTAACAATCCACACTTAGATGTTTGCTAAAGAAATCTAGAACATAACATAAATGTCAATCCTGTAGAATACTATACTTTGTGTTAATAGACAACTCCCCATACTTACATTTTAAATGAATTGAATATTTATATGAGGCAGGGATAGTTTATAAATAAATGAAAATTTTATTTAAAGTAAATAAAATATATGAATGAACTTAATTTCAACTACATTTCATCATCTTAACACAGGTATTACCTAGCAAGAGGGCCTGAGCCACAATCCACTTGTACAATAATGTAAAAACCTAAGAAATAAAGATTTATTTATTTATTTTATTATTTCCAATAGTCCTTCATGGACATAAACTATTTATAAAGTTACAAAAAATACTGAATATGTATGTGTAGAAATTAATGAATAAGATAGAAAAAGAAAAAAAAACCGTTATTATAAAGAAACAACATATAACACTCTTATAATACATGTAATATGTATATATCATTACCTATTAAATGGTCTCTTGTCTACTTTATAGAGATTCCATAGGCTTAGCTGTAAGTGGAACATGACCTGGACGTGTTTCTGAGAAAATTTAATCTACAGATCCCCACACTATCTGCTAGCCTAGTTTTGCATTATGTTTCATATATTTTACATTAACTATAATAAGGTAATTTAAGACATTATTATTAAATATAGTTTCTCCCTTTTTCTACACTTATATTATGAATCATCTCCATCTGAAATCTGATTTTTGTAGATTAGATAACTATATCAGTTTTGTGTTTATAAACATTGTACTTTTTATTAATATATATGACCACTTTTATCCTAGATATAGAATCATTATATAATAAATTTGTGTATTTCTATTCGGGATAAAATATAGATAAAATATAATATTAAGTTTTGAAATGTGATGGGAGTATATTGATATAATAAAAATATTTTTCAAATGGTCTACTGTATAGAATTATATCACATGTAAGATATATATCTATGCTTTCCACTTAAAAGTTAATTATAGTTAATATAAGACTTACATACTTTTTTGTGCGACGTAAAACAATTTAGTTGTTGCGATAATGATGAATCACTTTATAATATAATTTAATATGATATGACAAAAGAAGTAATGAGTATTAAACAATTTCGACACACTTACATTAAATTTTGTGGTTAAACCGGTTCAATATATAGATTTTAAGACTATTGTAGAATAAATTATTTCCTATCGGTTCATTAAAATATTTAAGTCTGTCCACTTTCTTGATAAATTGTTGTTCCGTCAACAATGTCATTTTATGAAAATGTCAGAACTCAGATGTCACGTCAGATGGAATTGTCAAATGTCAAATCTGCGAACAGATTAAACTTCTTTTTGTTTAATAGAGTAATTAAATTTTGTTTTGAGTTACTTTTCAGAAAGATGAAAAGAAAAATAATTAATTAATGTCACCAAATTTCTACGCTCGCTATACAGTACATGCTTTCTCTGACGATGTACTTATTGATTTGATTGCTGCACAATTATTCTCTTAAATAATAATTATTG
Source organism: Zerene cesonia (assembly GCF_012273895.1). Taxonomy (NCBI): domain Eukaryota; kingdom Metazoa; phylum Arthropoda; class Insecta; order Lepidoptera; family Pieridae; genus Zerene; species Zerene cesonia. The sequence goes on from NC_052110.1 coordinate 1,870,309, forward strand.
AAAAACGATGCCTTTATTTACTTAATACGAGTAGTAATAATGTATTTTATTTTAAGTAGTAGCAGCATAATGTTTAATAATTTGGAATTTAATCGAAGCATCGGGGGTTCGATACATCCATTTATCCACATTACCAATATTCGAAACGGCAAAGAAACTGAAAGGACACCAGCATATCCACATTTAAGTTTGAAAACATGTGACAAATGTCAACTCGTACCAGGGCATCGTTGATTATAACTGATTATAATTTTTTTCCGGACCCTCATAGGCCTGGCCTGTGTCCGCGCAGTGGGATCAAATATGAGCCTATAAAGATTATGATGATGATTTTTTTTTTGTGTAAAATACATTATTTTAAAATGGACTTTAGAATAAAACTATTGAAATTTTTAATCAAAATTAATGTAATGTTTAAAATTACCTACTGCCGCCAAAGGAAAATTGGTAACTAGCTAGATAACTAGCTAGTTACCTAGCTAGTTTTATTTTTATACTCATAAATAATTACTGTATCGTTAAAATATAGGTACTTACTTTGCAAAATAAACAAAACATAATGTAATGTAATCATTTAGAATACAAAACAAAGCTTAAAGTCTAGCATCTTCCTTACCGTACTAGTTTTTATTCACTGTATAATGTTCACATTTATGTATGAATTATTATGCGCAAAGCAAATTTTTTAACACGAGCTGAATGCCAGGACACATAAAGCACTCGACACCTGCAGCGTGATTAAAAAGTGTGAATCCTTGGAAAATAAAATATTGTCCGAGGTCGACGTCAGAAAGGAACCTTCGTAAATTGCCACCTGAATACTAACACGCACGGGTTATTATTTATTATTTAATACGTCTGTGGTCTTGAAAGTATTTAGATTTCATTTTTTAATTAATTTCGTAACCAATTCGGCGGGTAAATTTCTCAATTAAAAAAAATATTATTAATCTATAACTGTTTAGAATTTTATGAACATTTATATAAAATTTATTATTTTTGTATTTTTTATTAAAAATTATTTACATACATCCTTATAAGTACCATTGACTACTAAGGAATTTATCGATAGGAATATTCAATTCTCTATTCTTTTATTTGCTTACAAAAAAATTAAAATGTCCCACCCATCCAGCAGTTCATTACCGTGTCAACCGTTAATTAACTTTGATTTTTATTGTTTGTCCTTATAGCTGCAACATGAATAATTTATATCTGAAAATTTTAACTGTCTAAATATTAGTTCGATGCATGAGATACAGCCTAATAACAGACGGATGGACAGACATACAGATAGAAAACAAACAGACAGAGAAGTCTTAAAAAGGTCCCCGTAGAGTACAATGTATAAAAGCAGCTCGTAACGATACGGTGGGGTTTTAGTCGATAGGAATCCGACATAACCTTTTCCTCACTTATAGAAAGGGTCCCGATTTCACTTGGTACAGAACTCTAAAAAGGAACAGCTTAACTCAGTACGACGACTTGTTTTAATTAATAGATATTAATCTCCGCCTTGCAGTTTAAATTACTGCTGGTTTTAATGTAATAAACTCATAAAGATAATTCTAAAGCTCATGAGTGATGACAGTTTTAATGGTGATTATTTATTATTGATAGCAGAGCAATAGTTCCTATCGCTATAATAAGTTTTTAGGTCAAAGTAATAAATATATTTTTCATATTGTTTAGCAATTTGGATATGAGATCAGAGTTCAGAGCTTATATTTTATTAATTTACACAACAGAAATTCCCAGTGTGTCGGCATGGTATCTATTGAACCTCATTTTAACACGTTTTATTAGCTTCACTTGTGTGTTCGTATGTAACTGACTCCTTTAGACTTGATTTGGCCCATATTAAACCGCCAGATTCAATACAAAACGTTGAGCTGCTGATTTTATTATCCTCATTATTTTTATTAGTACTTATATATTTATTAGTACTAACATTACATTATTTCCTTACATATACCACAGATAATTTAATACTTTACTAAGTACACTTCTGTATAAGAGCAAGTGGGACAATTGAGAAGATCATTAAAGCGTGTTTTTTGACGTGACAACGTCTTAAATTAGGTTGCGGCTCGGAGGCACTTATGAAA